>NC_069500.1:1247008253-1247110753 GCF_027579735.1 Bombina bombina
TGAATGTCTGTCAGTATTTTTAGCTGCACAGAAAAGCATTAAAAAAGGCCCCTCCCACTCATATTACAACAGTGGAAAGCCTCCAGGAACTGTTTCTAGGCAAAATTCAAGCCAGCCATGTGGAAAAAACTAGGCCCCAATAAGTTTTATCACCAAACATATATAAAAAACGATTAAACATGCCAGCAAACGTTTTAAAATACACTTTTATAAGAGTATGCATCTCTATTAATAAGCCTGATACCAGTCGCTATCACTGCATTTAAGGCTTTACTTATATTACTTCGGTATCAGCAGCATTTTCTAGCAAATTCCATCCCTAGAAATATATTTTAACTGCACATACCTTATTACAGGAAAACCTGCACGCTATTCCCCCTCTGAAGTTACCTCACTCCTCAGAATATGTGAGAACAGCAAAGGATCTTAGTTACTTCTGCTAAGATCATAGAAAACGCAGGCAGATTCTTCTTCCAAATACTGCCTGAGATAAACAGTACACTCCGGTACCATTTAAAAATAAACTTTTGATTGAAGAAATAAACTAAGTCTAAAACACCACAGTCCTCTTACGACCTCCATCTTAGTTGAGAGTTGCAAGAGAATGACTGGATATGGCAGTGAGGGGAGGAGCTATATAGCAGCTCTGCTGTGGGTGATCCTCTTGCAACTTCCTGTTGGGAAGGAGAATATCCCATAAGTAATGGATGATCCGTGGACTGGATACACTTAACAAGAGAAATATAAACACTACTATTCCCAATACAGAGAAAACAGAGAATTATATACATTCAGGTTTAAAAAAATAAATAAAATTTTTATCCCAAAGATGAAAAAGGCAAAAATGTTGAGACATTTGAAAAATTAGTTCTAGAAGACCGGACATAAAATTACAATTAACTACAAAAACTAAACATAATGTAAGTTTAAAACAAAATCTGATCATGGAACTGGAAAATAATAAAGATATAATTTAACCAGCGGACAAAGTAATACTAGAAAAATCCAAATACAACGAAATGATAAAATTAATAATTTATGATGATGTTACATATAAAAAACTAAAATGTAATCCAACTAATGTCTACAAAGTTTTTCTAAAAAACTACCTAGAAGGAATTTTAAACAAAGAATTTGAGTTTCTCCTTCCAAATGATCCGATCATACCAGTTATATATGCCCTCCCAAAAATTCATAAATCCCTAACTTCCCCTGGCAGGCCAATAATATCCAGCATTAATTCTCTCACCTCTAACCTCTCTGCCTATATAGATAAATACATTAAAACATTTGTGTCCAAACTACCATTATATTTAAGAGACTACACAAATGTATTAATTCTCTTGAATCAAATGGGAACCAGACTATATATTAGTTACCTGTGGATGTACAGTCTCTATACACATGCATCAAACATAATGATGGAATAAAAGCAGTTGACTCTCATCAGAGCAGATACAGATATTAAAAAAGCACAAAGACATTTCATATTAGATGGTATTCAATTTATATTAACCCATAACTTTTTTCTGTATGATAAATTCTATGAACAAAATTTGCGCCTAGTTACGCAAATTTGTTCATGGGCCTATGGGAATCTCAATTCCTGGAAAATACTCCTTTTAAAAATAAATTTATAATGTATAAAAGATACATTGATGATGTGATGTCTTTTTCATCTGGCAAGGCAGTGAGACAGACCTAACATCATGCCTAGAACAAATTAATAAAATTTACTGCAGACTGCCCGGATGGGCTAACCCCAAAATATTAGAAGATGTTCGCATCAACACTGGCTCCGCACATGCTGCAATTATTTAATAAGTTGGGCGAAAATCCAGTGCTGGCGGACACAATGCTTGAAGCGCATATTACCATTATCTCGAAGCCAGGTAAAATCACCCACAGCACCAGAAAATTTTAGACCTATATCTCTATTAAATACAGACATAAAAATCCTGGCAAAAATATTAGCCAAACAGCTAAATAAATTTCTCTCAGACCTCATTAACTGACCAGGTAGGATTTGTACCGGGTAGGGAAGCTCGGGTTAATACCTCGAAAATCTTACAATTGGTTAATTATGCTGGAGTTGAAGGTGTGCCAATGGCCCTCTTCTCGACCGATGCAGAGAATTTCTTCGACCGATTGGCTTTTTCTGCGTCGGGTGATGAAAGCAATGAATTTCGGGCATTCCTTCTTGAACATGATATTTGCACGGTATACTTCCCCTATCGCCCGGATTAGAGTTAACGGAACGTTACCAGAGGCATTTAAAATAACGAATGGGACTAGGCAGGGTTGCCCTCTGTCCCGGCTGTTGTTCGCCCTTTTTATAGAAGCTTTAGGGCATAGGGTCAGGAATAATAACAAAATCACAGGAGTGGTAGTGGGAGATGTCGAGCATAAGCCAGCTTTGTACGCGGATGACATCCTCTATACACTTACAAATGTCAGCACATCTGTCCCAGAGCTCCTTAAAGAAATAGATACATATGGTGCCCTCTCTAATTTCCATCTCAATCTAAAAAAGTCAGACCTTCTCAATGTTAATGCCCCCCCGAACAGATAAGATACCTACAATAGGAGTATAGAATCACAGTGAACACTAAACAGTTGCGATACTTAGGATTATATCTCATCTAAGCCACAAGACCTGTATAGAGACAACTACCTAAAGATGAAAGAGGAGGTCTCAAGAGACTTGTCTTCGTGAAAAAATAAACCCCTCTCGTGGCTAGGCAGAATAGGGGTAGTAAAGATGAACATCCTATCTGCCACAGCTACAAAACATATTAGAGCAGTTTGTTTGGACAGGCACAAAACCAAGGGTCCCAAGGAGAATGATGTACCTCCCACGGGACAGGGGTGGTCTGGGTTTCCCTGATCTAGTAGCGTATAGGCGGGCTATATTGCTCCAGCGTATAGTCGAAAGGTCCCAAAATGCCACACAGAAAGCCACACAGATTTTCTTTTTCTCAAATACCTTCCGATGTAACAGTAACAATGAATGTCTCTCCTTTATCCATGTAATATTGAAATTTATGGACAATAAAGCTTGTTAAAAAAAAAAAAAATACTGCAGACTACAGTCATAACAAAGTTCACTATCTCTAGATATTGCAATTGAAATGGTCAACAATGAAATAAATACTAAAACATACTTTAAGGAAGTAATTCCAATAACTTCATACATGAAAAGAGCTGCCACCTACATAAGTGAAAACAAAAAATACCGAAAGGCCAGTTTCTAAGGATTAGGCACAATTGTAAAAAAGATGATTATGAAATTCAGTCTCAATTACAGAAAAATAAAATTTATAGAGAGAGGAATTGATATAGACAAGATAGAAATAGAGAGAAAAAATATTAAGCAAATTGAGAGAAATGACTTACTTCAATATAGACAAAAAACACAAACTCCAATCCAAATGAAATATGCATTCCATTTATCACCGAATATAGTGAAGATAGAAGAGCGCTAGAAAAAAATCATTAAAAAACACTGGGGATGTTTTAAAAGTAGACCCACATATAGGAAATAACATACCAGAAACTCCAAAATTTGTCTATCGAAAAACCAGAAATTTGAAAAACATTAGCACCAACTAGGGTTGCACCGATACCGATACTAGTATCGGTACCGATACCAAGTATTTGCATGAGTACTTGTACTTGTGCAAATGCACGATACTTATACCGATACCTCCACTTTCTACCCATATGCTATCTTGTGGCGTTTTTTCAAACTGCATGTTCCCATTTCATTTTAAGCTGAAGTGGAGACTAAACTAAAAATTGTTTACTACTGTTCTGCCAATACAAATTGCTGTTATTTGTACTATTGTAGGAGAGATCACTGTACCTCGTTCAGACAAACCCCTGAAGTACTGGTCAGTTAATAAACTGAGATTTCCAGCTCTGGCTAAAATGGTCCAAAAATATCTTTCCGCCCCATGCAGTAGTGTGGAAAGTGAAAGACTGTTCAACTTAGAGTCAAACCTCCTTACTGATAGCAAAAACAGACTTATAGCTGAACATGCAGAGAGGCTTCTGTTCTGTTCCTTAAAAAGAACTTGCCACTAACTTTTGAAAAATTATTCTAATTGCTAAATTGCCTTTTTTACGGCTAGTTCTCATCTTGCACAATGATGTTCAAAACATACTGTACTCTGAGGAACATCCATAGGTTAGCTTATATAATTGCAGGAACAATACTCATGGCAAAAATTAAGTTAATTCCAATGAACACTCATCCTGCAATTATAGGACTAGATTTAGATTACATTTGATTGGTAAGCGTTATCAATGCTGTGTTCACATTTCCAACTCCATAGACTTTAGCATAGCATTGGTAAAACTTACCAGTCAAATGTAATTTAGCCCATAATGTTCCCCATGATTAAACAGTGCACTGTTCTATTTTTACTATTTTTCTATTTTTTACTGTATTGCACTTTTGGTTGGTTGTGATTTTATATTTGTTATGTGTTGTTATTATTAATATATTTTATTGTAATATTTTTATTTATAAACATGTTCTGTGAACTTTATGACAAATAAAACTGTTTTATTATTTCATAATGTCTTTTAAGTTACAGTCCTTCATAATTATAAAGAAGGAATCTTAAATAATTAGTCTGTATTGTGCTTGGTTAACTGTCACATGACATAAAAAAAAAAAAAGTATTGTTAATTGGTATCGGCGAGTATTTGAAAACAAGTATCGGTACTTGTACTCGATCTTAAAAAAATGGTATCGGTGCAACCCTAGCACCAACATTAAAGTATAACCCCAAATAGAATAGAAAAAGAGGTTACAGGAGAAACCCTCTCAGGATTTTATCCATGTGGGATATGTAAGGCATGCAGGTATGCCAAAAAAACAAATAGTTTATTTCGAATCAGACAGGCAAAGAATTCAAAATAAAGAATACTATAAGATGTATTGATAAAAACATTATATACCTAATAGAATGCAAAAAATGTGGGGAAACAATATACTGGAGAAACGGAAAGGACGCTTAGAGAGCGAATTAGAGAACATATCCTATCAATAGAACATTCAGATGAAGATAGAAAACAGAATTTATGCTTACCTGATAAATTTCTCTCTCTTGCGATGTATCGAGTCCACGGATTCATCCAATACTTGTGGGATATTCTCCTTCCCAACAGGAAGTGGCAAAGAGAGCACCCACAGCAGAGCTGTCTATATAGCTCCTCCCCTAACTCCACCCCCAGTCATTCGACCAAAGGCTAGGAAGAAAAAAGGAGAAACTATAGGGTGCAGAGGTGACTGAAGTTTTTTATAAAAATATACTACCTGTCTTAAATAGACAGGGCGGGCCGTGGACTTGAAAGAAATTTATCAGGTAAGCATAAATTCTGTTTTCTCTTGCAAGATGTATCGAGTCCACGGATTCATCCAATACTTGTGGGATACCAATACCAAAGCTTTAGGACACAGATGAAGGGAGGGACAAGACAGGTACCTAAATGGAAGGCACCACTGCTTGTAGAACCTCTCTCCCAAAAATAGCCTCCGAAGAAGCTAAAGTATCAAATTTGGAAAAAGTATGAAGCGAAGACCAAGTCGCTGCCTTACAAATCTGTTCAACAGAAGCCTCATTTTTAAAAGCCCATGTGGAAGCCACTGCTCTAGTAGAGTGAGCAGTAATTCTTTCAGGAGGCTGCTGGCCAGCAGTCTCATAAGCCAAACGGATGATGCTTTTCTGCCAAAAAGAAAGAGAGGTTGCCGTAGCCTTTTGACCTCTCCGCTTTCCAGAATAGACAACAAACAATGAAGATGTTTGACAGAAATCTTTAGTTGCTTGTAAGTAGAACTTTAAAGCACGAACCACATCTAGGTTGTGTAATAGACGTTCCTTCTTGGAAGAAGGATTAGGACACAGAGAAGGAACAACAATTTCCTGATTGATATTCCTATTAGAAACAACCTTAGGAAGAAACCCAGGTTTGGTACGCAAAACCACCTTATCCGCATGGAAAACAAGATAATGGGAGTCACACTGTAAAGCAGATAACTCAGAAACTCTTCAAGCCGAAGAGATAGCTACCAAAAACAGAACTTTCCAAGATAAAAGCTTAATATCTATGGAATGCATAGGTTCAAACGGAACCCCTTGAAGAACTTTAAGAACCAAATTTAAACTGCATGGCGGTGCAACAGGTTTAAACACAGGCTTTATTCTAACTAAAGCCTGACAAAAATGCCTGAACGTCTGGAACATCTGCCAGACGCTTGTGTAAAAGGAAAGACAAAGCAGATATTTGTCCCTTTAAGGAACTAGCTGATAATCCTTTCTCCAATCCTTCTTGGAGAAAAGCTAATAGCCTAGGAATCCTGATCTTACTCCATGAGTAACCCTTGGAATCACACCAGTAAAGATATTTATGCCATATCTTATGATAGATTTTTCTGGTGACAGGCTTTCGAGCCTGAATCAAGGTATCAATGACCGATTCAGAGAAACCACGCTTTGCTAAAATCAAGCGTTCAATCTCCAAGCAGTCAGACGCAGAGAACGTAGGTTTGGATGCTTGAATGGACCTTGAATCAGAAGGTCCTGCCTCAGCAGCAGAGTCCATGGTGGGACGGATGACATGTCCACCAGGTCTGCATACAAAGTCCTGCGTAGCCACGGAGGTGCTATCAGAATCACCGAAGCTCTCTCCTGCTTGATTCTGGCAATCAGATGAGGAAGGAGAGGGAATGGTGGAAACACATAGGCCAGGTTGAAGGACCAGGGCATTGCTAGAGCATCTATCAGCGCTGCCTGGGGATCCCTTGACCTGGACCCGTAACAAGGAAGTTTGGCTTTCTGACGAGACGCCATCAGATCTAATTCTGGTGTGCCCCATAGCCAAATTAGTTGGGCAAACACCTCCAGATGGAGCTCCCACTCCCCCGGATGATAAGTGTGTCGACTTAGGAAATCCGCCTACCAGTTCTCTACTCCTGGGATATGGATTGCTGAAAGATGGCAAGAGTGAGTCTCTGCCCATCAAATTATTTTGGAAAACTATCATCGCTAGAGAACACCTTGTTCCCCCTTGATGATTGATATAAGCTACAGTCGTAATGCTGTCAGACTGAAATCTGATGAATTTGGCCGCAGCCAGTTGAGGCCACGCCTGAAGCGCATTGAATATCACTCTCAGTTTCAGAATGTTTATCGGGAGGAGAGTCTCCTCCTGAGACCATAACCCCTGAGCTTTCAGGGAGTTCCAGACTGCACCCCAGCCCAGCAGGCTGGCATCTGTCGTAACTATGATCCACTCTGCTCTGCGGAAACACATTCCCCGAGACAGGTGAACCTGTTATAACCACCAGAGAAGAGAATCTCTGGTCTCCTGATCCAGATCTGAGGAGATAAATCTGCATAATCCCCATTCCACTGTTTGAGCATGCATAGTTGCAGTGGTCTGAGGTGTAAGCGAGCAAATGGAACTATGTCCATTGCCGTTGCCATAAGTCCGATTACCTCCATACACTGAGCCACTGACGGCCGCAGAATGGAATTAAGAGCTCGGCAGGTGTTTAAGAGTTTTAATTTCCTGACCTCCGTCAGAAATATTTTCATTTCTACCGAGTCTATCAGAGTTCCTAGGAAGGAAACCCTTGTGAGAGGGAAGAGAGAACTCTTTTTTTATGTTCACCTTCCACCCATGAGCCCTTAGAAAAGCCAACACGATGTCCGTGTGAGACTTGGCTAGTTGGAAAGTTGACGCTTGAATTAAGATGTCGTCTAGATAAGGTGCCACTGCTATGCCCCGCGGTCTTAGAACCGCTAGGAGTGACCCAAGCACTTTTGTGAAAATTCTGGGAGCCGTGGCCAACCCGAAGGGAAGGGCCACGAACTGGTAATGTCTGTCCAGAAAGGCGAACCTGAGGAATCTGTGATCTCTGTGGATAGGGATATGCAGATACGCATCCTTTAAGTCCACGGTGGTCATATATTGACCCTCTTGGATCAGTGGCAGAATAGTCCGAATAGTCTCCATCTTGAAAGACGGGACTCTGAGGAATTTGTTTAGGATATTGAGATCCAAAAATGGTCTGAGAGTTCCTTCTTTTTTGGGAACCACAAACAGGTTGGAGTAAAAGCCCTGCGCCTGTTCCGCTCTTGGAACCGGGTGAATCACTCCCATGGTATGTAGGTCGTCTACACAGCGTAAGAACACCTCTCTTTTTGTCTGGTTTGCAGACAATTGAGAAATGTGAAATCTCCCCCTTGGGGGGGAATCTGAAGTCCAGAAGATATCCCTGGGAAACAATTTCTAAAGCCCAGGAATCGTGAACATCTCTTGCCCAAGCCTGAGTGAAGAGAGAGAGTCTGCCCCCTACTAGATCCGATCCCGGATCGGGGGCTACCCCTTCATGCTGTCTTTGAGGCAGCTGCAGGCTTCTTGGCCTGTTTACCCTTGTTCCAGGCCTGGTTAGGTCTCCAGGCTGACTTGGATTGAGCAAAATTCCCCTCTTGCTTTGCAGCAGGGGACGCTGAAGCGGGACCACTCTTGAAGTTCCGAAAGGAACGAAAATTATTTTGTTTGGTCTTGATTTTATTTGTTTTATCCTGAGGGAGGGTATGGCCCTTCCCTCCAGTGATGTCTGAAATAATCTCCTTCAGTTCAGGCCCGAATAGGGTCTTACCTTTGAAAGGGATGGTCAAAAGCTTTGATTTTGATGACACAGCAGCTGACCAGGACTTAAGCCATAACGCTCTACGCTCCAAAATGGCAAAACCTGAATTTTTTGCCGCTAATTTAGCCAATTGAAAAGCGGCATCTGTAATGAAAGAATTAGCCAGCTTAAGAGCCTTAATTCTATCCAGAATATCATCTAATAGGGTCTCCCCCTGGAGAACCTCCTCTAGAGCCTCGAACCAAAAAGCAGCTAAAGTAGTTACAGGAACAATGCATGCAATAGGTTGGAGAAGAAAACCTTGATGAACAAAAATTTTCTTTAGGAGACCCTCTAATTTTTTATCCATAGGATCTTTGAAAGCACAACTGTCTTCAATAGGTATAGTTGTACGCTTAGCTAGTGTAGAAATAGCTCCCTCTACCTTAGGGTCCGTCTGCCACGAGTCCTGCATGGTGTCAGATATGGGAAACATTTTCTTGAAAGTAGGAGGGGGAGCAAACGGTATACCTGGTCTATCCCACTCCTTAGAAACAATATCCGCAATCCTCTAAGGGACCGGAAAAACATCAGTGTAAACAGGAACCTCTAAGTATTTGTCCATTTTACACAACTTCTCTGGAACCACAATAGGGTCACAATCGTCCAGAGTCGCCAATACCTCCCTGAGCAACAAGCAGAGGTGTTCTAGCTTGAATTTAAAGGCCGTCATATCAGAGTCTGTCTGACGAAGCGTCTTTCCTGAATCAGAAATCTCTCCCTCAGATAGCAAATCCCGTACCCCTACTTCAGAACATTGTGAGGGTATATCGGATACGGCTACTAAAGCGTCAGAAAGCTCAGCATTTGTTCTTAACCCAGAGCTATCACGCTTCCCTTGCAACCCAGGCAGTTTAGATAAAACCTCTGTGAGGGTAGAATTCATAACTGCCGCCATGTCTTGTAAGGTAAATGAATTAGACGCACTAGAAGAACTTGGCGTCGCTTGTGCGGGCGTAACTAGTTGTGACACTTGGGGAGAACTAGATGGCATAACCTCATTTCTTTCTGTCTCAGAATCCGCTAGCGCTACATTAAGTGCTACAATATGCTCTTTAAAATTTAGACATATCAGTACAAGTGGGACACATTCTAAGAGGGGGTTCCACAATGGCTTCTAAACATATTGAACAAGGAGTTTCCTTGATGTCAGACATGTTTAACAGGCTAGTAATAAGACAAGCAAGCTTGGAAAACACTTTATTCAATGTAAAATAACAATTTCAAAAAAACGGTACTGTGCTTTTAAGAGAAAAAAAAAACATGTACACGTTCTGCAAAACTGCTTAAAAATGCACCAAATCCTTCAAATGTTTTACAGTATATGTAGTAAGCCTTAGTAAGGTTGCACCACCAGTAAAAAATGAAATTAACCCCTTCATACCCAAACCGGATTGACAAGAGTAAAAAAAACGGAATAAATACAGTCAGCACCTTGCCACAGCTCTGCTGTGGCGCCTACCTGCCCATAGGGGTTGAATTTGAGGTAATAAAGCTTCGTTTTGGCCCCAAAACCACTTCAGGACCCTCCAGTGTTGCAGCTTGCTGTCCAAAATTAATAAAAACTGCGCATCTAAGGCGCGAAATTAGGCCACACCCGCCTCTTACACGATGTCTGTTGGGCCTTAAAGTGACACCCCAAGTGTTAAAAACAGCCATGTGGGATGTAAATCCCAAAAATAAGCCAAATGAACCCTCTCAATAAAAAGTCCCAAAACGTTTAATCCAATTTCTCCAAAAAAGTTTGCTCTATTATAAAAGTGTCAACCAGCAGAGTAACTTAGTCCTTATGTAAGCTTGAAATACTACCCAAGTGTTTGATTACAGCTTACCCTTCCCTTCATGGGGATGTCAGCCCTTTTCTGGAAATATCCCAGTTCTAGAAAAAAATTACTGAACATACCTCAGTGCAGCATAGCCTGCAAAACCGTTCCTCAACTGAAGTATCCTGTACTCCTCAGCCTCTGTGGGAACAGCAATGGATCTTAGTTACAAATGCTAAGATCATCCTCCTCTAGGCAGAAATCTTCATCCTTTTTTCTGCTTGAGAGTAAATAGTACACACCGGTACCATTTAAAATAAACTCTTGCTTGAAGAAAATACACTAATATTTTGTCACCACAATCACTTTACCCTTCCTTATTGCTTAGAGCCGGCAAAGAGAATGACTGGGGGGTGGAGTTAGGGGAGGAGCTATATAGACAGCTCTGCTGTGGGTGCTCTCTTTGCCACTTCCTGTTGGGAAGGAGAATATCCGACAAGTATTGGATGAATCCGTGGACTCGATACATCTTGCAAGAGAAATATAGATCTTCCAGTACCTAAACATTTCAGAATATGTAATAACAGTAATTTAAAATTCTTCCAATTCACAGCTATTTCAAAAATTATGCCCAATAAAAGAGGAGGCAATTTAACTAATAGTCTACTTAAAAAGGGAAGCGAAGTGGATTTTGAACTACAAACACTACGCCCAAAAGGCTTGAATATAGACTTCAAGCTCAACTGTTTTTAAAATAATCCTCTAGGAGGTATACAACATCTAACACTCCTACTTAGACACAGATACTATATAATCTTTAGGTAACTGATGCTAAATAATATATCTATAGACATTCTCGATATAACAATTCTTAATTTGCATATTAATCTACCACTATAAACATGAAAGGATTATCTTCTATGTTTAGAGATACACTAGCGAACTGTTTATCTAAAAGCATCTAAGTCCTTTTGCGTTAATATTACAAAATATGTGGAAGATATATAAAAAATATCCATTAAAAAAAATTTTTTTAAATAAACTATAAACATGCTCTTAATTTTTTATTATATATATATATATATATTTTTTTATATATATTTTTTTTTTTATCATATATATGTATATTTTTATCAAATATGTATTTTTTATCATATATATTTTTCATTAAATGTATTAGTTCCCAATTTTTAACAAATAGCTCAGTCCTATACAAATTATCCTTCAATATGCACTATATAATGTAAATTTTTAAAACCCAAGCTCCATAAAGGCACAAACACTTTAATTTCCTTGTTTTTAATATTGATGTTTCTTTATTATCCTTTAAATTTCACTCTCAAATCAGCCTTATTATGGTTAAGAATGTGATCAACTTAATTCCTTAATAAATTGCAAAACGAAACATAGCTATATTGCTTAGCACAGTATTTCATCATAGAACCAGCTGCAGCAAATATCAGCATCTTGATTGCACACACTATGCCATTTGTTCAATCAACTACTCAAAGCAAGGGTATAAAAAGCCCAACCTCATTGACAGGTGTATTCTTGAAAAAGGCTGCTGTGACAGCCGAAACACGCTGCAATGCACCTGTCAAGGACTGTTACTTGGATATACAGTTCTACCAGTACTATTTTTGAGCACTTCAGCTTGCCATAGAATCCTCATCACGTGAGCGCAGTAAGACTGCAATCATCAGCTCACGCTGCAAACACCACTCTGGGTTCCATCACGCTAATTAAACCTGTACAAATCCCAGCAGGAAACGAACATCGGATAACTTTGTTTAAAGTTTCTTCAGGCACTTGGATTAAAATCTGTGCCACATCTTCACAAAGCACGGACACGGAGCTACGCATTGGGTTTGATAAAAACCAGCTGCAAGTATTATACATACTAAAAACACTAACTGCAAGTTTAATACTAACAGTGTCAGGCAATCCACTCATTTCAGGCTGTTATACAATTTAAAGCTGTAAGGTTCATTGGTTTACCGAAATTGGTTACGCTTGTACTAAGATTACAGAACAATATTCTTACAAAGTGTACTGTCATATGCCATATGCTATGTAGCTATCATCTGTTTTGCCTAATAAAAAACAAAAGCAGTTTAAGTTTTGAAAAGAAATGTTCTTTATCATTGTATTTTAGCCTCATTCAACTTTATTTGGTTGGCAACCTACATTTATATTGTTTTAAAAAATTTGCTATTCATTTATATGCGATTTCTTTTCATAGTTTTAGGTTGCCAAAATAAATTTTATTTTTCTTACAAATATTGGACTACACTCCTTTGTCTCATATTGGGATTGATAGATCCCACCTACCACTCTTTTACATTATCCAAAATTGGATGTGTATAGTTCTATTTACACAGTGCAATTTAGATTAGGTCCATTTATTACTAGACCCATTTATTTATATAAATACATTTTTTCACTTTACACTGTTTTCCTTTTTTCATCCATATAATATTTTTATATCTTCTTCCACATAGTGAGAAATCAAAAAATATATTATTGTTCTAGTATATTATTATCATATTTTAGTTTAATACAGCACATAGCTTCTTACAAATAATCTTATCTCCATTAGTTTGTAATAGCTTCCTCAGCGCTCTTGTTACCTCCTCCCACTTTTCTATTACCCATAATGTTCCTGAGGGGAACATCTTTGGCTACAAGAGCAAACAAACATACAGCGCAGGAAATATTAACCTCCTAATCTACCAAACAGGCAGGAACAAACAGACGGCCCATTCTGATGGCACCACAGCCTGACACAACCCGTATTCCTGATAAAAGACGACTTCAACAGAAGCAGGAAGAACAAAAGTATTGAAAGAGGACAAGGTAACTGCCCATCAAATAGAACCAGAACGATCCCAGTTAGAGATAACTCTAAATTCTGGACTCCACTAAGCACAAAAGCCTCTGAGGAGACAAAAGTCCCACTCTTATTATTCTTCTTTATTTATAAAAAGCGCCAACAGATTCTGCAGCGCTGCCCATGGGTACAAGGATAACAGTACAATGGAGAAACAATACGATAAGAGACAATATTTTACAGACAAATACAGGGGGAATTGAGGGCTCTATTCCCGTGGGAACTTACAATCTAGAAGCACACAAATAAAAACCTCTCCATGAACAATTGCAAGGGAAACAACAAACCAACTCCCACACCACATTCTCACTAACTGAAAGAAGGGAAGAATCCGATAAGGTGGTCCAAAAGAACCTTACAGAAACCATCCCGAAGATTCAAGGACAAAACAGAGAGAATAACTCACATAACTCGAAAAAGCAGCTACCAGGCTTCAAGAGGACAAAGTCCCGAAGAAAATACTATACCAACTGAGGAGAGCAAAGAAAGGAAAAATTCCAGATTACCTCCTACCCTACATGGATTCAAAGAGAACCAATGTAAAGCCTTAACCGGAAAACAAAGTCCCAGAAGGACAAAACGTACAACAAGACTACCTTACCATAGACAGCTAACTAGCACAGAAAAACTGAAAACCCGTAGGTCATAAAAAACCCCGGGAGCAGAACAGAAATGGAAAAGAAACATCCGTTTAACACCACAAACGATAGCCACAGGCTTCCATCTGGAAAGGCAGTCAGACTAAACATCAAAACATATTAACTAGCCAACTGAATAGCTAGCAAACTTGCACCAGGACATTCCTGGAAAGGAACAAGAGAAAAAAACTCAGAAAGCAGGGCTGACCAACTCCTCCCCTACTAGAAAAACGGAGTAAGGGAGGACAACACCCTGACCAATAAGGAAGAACCAACTACCCGAGGGAAGGTTTCTGAACCAACTGCAAGGTCTTCCAACCTAAGTAAGGATCCTGCGGGAAACAAAATACGTAGTCGATGCCCAAACAGAGCAGTCAGAATTCCTGACCCCTAACCCCTACTCAGATTAAAAAGTCCTATCATAGAAGCGACTGTTAATGTCCCAAGGACAAGACAGATTAAAAAATCCCAGCATCGACAAAGCCCAGAGATCAGATAATGAATCTCCAACCACGGAACCAGGAAAAGAAGCAGGCACCGACATCCAAAGAGACTAACTCGGGATCCAGGATATAAAAAAACGCTCAACCCACTGAACTCCTACAGTCAGATGAGGACAACTACTTCAGGAGGAGCGAACTGGATAGGCGCAGTAGACCAGATCCTTCCAAATAGAAGGAAAACGAAGAAACCCAGGAATATTGCAGTAAAGAAATTCCCAGGAAAAACTTCCTCCATCTGTCCATAAGGAGATAAATGAACCGCCCCAGAAGGAACAAGGAGATTTCCCCAGGACTGGAAAAAACAAGCCTGCTACACGCCGGACAGATCCAAGACTATGAAAAGCTTGAAAACAGAGTAACCAAAATGCCAAGTCAAAGACAAGAACTAGGTTAAAAAACCGGACCCCCAAAACCAGGTCCCGGTTAAGACCAAAAACCTAGCAGAACAACCACAAAGTTACCTGGAAATGAAAATTGCACCAAAGTTGATGCATGCCATACCCCCATGGAGTCTTGTACTCTGATCTCTCATGATGTATCTTATTGGCTGTCCACTCAGCCCCAAAAGGCCTCTAAGGTAACACCCACAAAGTCAGAAGACAAAGGAAGGACCCAAAAGAGATCAGAACTCCATGATTGAGAGAATATGACAGTCTCTAAAGATCCAGTCTGGATCAACCATCAAAAAACCTGCAGCTCAAAGAATGAACGAGCATCCTAAAACTCCTATCGGTTGACGGCAAGAGAAAATGAATAACAATCCCCCAGATCCCCAAATATATAGGATAAAAAAGCGGAGACTGCAAGGACAAACACAGTCCCTAAGAACTTAGTCTCTGCAACCAGATGACCGAAGTCCTACCCCAAAAATGCAAGTGGAAGAGAAAGCATAGCAATCCTCAAAAAAGAGGAGAGAAACACTGGTGAAAAAGAGATCTGAAAATCAAACGATCCAATCCACAAGGAGTACCAATAGGGGGAATAATAATCGCCCCCTGCACCAGGTACTGGAGATCTCCATGCAGTCATCCGATCCCCTCCTGATTCAGAAGGAAGGACTCTAGCTCCTATCCAAAGGACCTCAGGAACTATAAACATACTGCCATAGCAGATTCGGAATCCCCGGAAACCATGCAAGCTATGCAGGGACAAAACACTAGTATCAAATACTTAAATGTCAGGTAAGGCCATGTAAGAAAAACATTGGACGCCTCACTAAGATGAAATAAGGAAGGACCAGCCGGATATCTAGGATAGAAGGGCCTCCTATAACTTGTAGAAAACAAGAAAGGACAACCTCATAACAAGAGGTAAGTCAACTTAGTACCCAAACAGGACCAGCCTGTTGTCAAGGATACAAAATCTCTGATATAACCTCAAAAGAACAGAGTGAACTAGTACCCAACTAGGACCAGCTTGCTAACCAGGCTACAACTGAAACGTTCAAGGGCCAACTGAAAGTTCTAAACCCTAGCAGGGCTAGACTAAACAAAAAACAGACAAAATGACAAATAAGCTTGGTCTCTAAACTTTTTTTGTGTGTGTGTGTGTGTGACTTCCACCGGAAGTAACTATCGAGACCAGAAAATCGCTAGTGTCAAAAATCCCAGAGAAGAAAAAGTTTCCTAAAAGGAAAAGTCTACAACAGTCTCGGGCTCTGCAAAGAAAACACATCCTAAATCAGACTAAAAGAAGTAGGCCAACCCTGCAGGTGAACGCAAAGAAAGAAAAAACATAATTTATGTAAGAACTTACCTGATAAATTAATTTCTTTCATATTAGCAAGAGTCCATGAGCTAGTGACGTATGGGATATACATTCCTACCAGGAGGGGCAAAGTTTGCCAAACCTCAAAATGCCTATAAATACACCCCTCACCACACCCACAAATCAGTTTAACGAATAGCCAAGAAGTGGGGTGATAAGAAAAAAGTGTGAAAGCATAAAAAATAAGGAATTGGAATAATTGTGCTTTATACAAAAAAATCATAACCACCGCAAAAAAGGGTGAGCCTCATGGACTCTTGCTAATATGAAAGAAATGAATTTATCAGGTAAGTTCTTACATAAATTATGTTTTCTTTCATGTAATTAGCAAGAGTCCATGAGCTAGTGACGTATGGGATAATGAATACCCAAGATGTGGATCTTCCACGCAAGAGTCACTAGAGAGGGAGGGATAAAATAAAGACAGCCAATTCCGCTGAAAAATAATCCACACCCCAAACAAAGTTTAAATCTTAAAATGAAAAAAACTGAAATTATAAGCAGAAGAATTAAACTGAAACAGCTGCCTGAAGTACTTTTCTACCAAAGACTAATTCAGAAGAAGAAAACACATCAAAATGGTAGAATTTAGTAAAAGTATGCAAAGAAGACCAAGTTGCTGCTTTGCAAATCCGATCAACCGAAGCTTCATTCCTAAATGCCCAGGAAGTAGAAACTGACCTAGTCGAATGAGCTGTAATCCTTTGAGGCGGAGTTCTACCCGACTCAACATAAGCATGATGAATCAAAGACTTTAACCAAGACGCCAAAGAAATGGCAGAGGCCTTCTGACTTTTCCTAGAACCGGAAAAGATAACAAATAGACTAGAAGTCTTTCTGAAATCTTTAGTAGCTTCAACATAATATTTCAAAGCTCTAACTACATCCAAAGAATGCAACGATCTTTCCTTAGAGTTCTTAGGATTAGGACACAATGAAGGAACCACAATTTCTCTACTAATGTTGTTAGAATTCACAACCTTAGGTAAAAATTTAAATGAAGTTCGCAAAATCGCCTTATCCTGATGAAAAATCAGAAAAGGAGACTCACAAGAAAGAGCAGATAATTCAGAAACTCTTCTAGCAGAAGAGATGGCCAAAAGAAACAAAACTTTCCAAGAAAGTAATTTAATATCCAGCGAATGCAAAGGTTCAAACGGAGGAGCTTGAAGAGCCCCCAGAACCAAATTCAAACTCCAAGGAGGAGAAATTGACTTAATGACAGGTTTTATACGAACCAAAGCTTGTACAAAACAATGAATATCAGGAAGATTAGCAATCTTTCTGTGAAAAAGAACAGAAAGATCAGAGATTTGTCCTTTCAAGGAACTTGCAGACAAACTTTTATCCAAACCATCCTGAAGAAACTGTAAAATTCTAGGAATTCTAAAAGAATGCCAAGAAAAATGATGAGAAGAACACCAAGAAATGTAAGTCTTCCAGACTCGATAATATATCTTCCTAGACACAGATTTACGAGCCTGTAACATAGTATTAATTACGGAGTCAGAGAAACCTCTATGACTGAGAATCAAGCGTTCAATCTCCATACCTTCAAATTTAAGGATTTGAGATCCTGATGGAAAAAAGGACCTTGCGATAGAAGGTCTGGTCTTAACGGAAGAGTCCACGGTTGGCAAGTAGCCATCCGAACAAGACGCAATAAAATGAAGCATTTTCAGCCCCCACGAAAAAAAGTCAAATTTTTAAGGTAAGAAAAATTGATTATTCATATGCATTATCCCAAATAATGAAAGAGTGTCACAAAAAATAAGACTTACTTACCCCAGGACACTCATCTACATGTAGTAGAAAGCCAAACCAGTACTGAAACGAGAATCAGTAGAGGTAATGGTATAAATAAGAGTATATCGTCGATCTGAAAAGGGAGGTAAGAGATGAATCTCTACGACCGATAACAGAGAACCTATGAAATAGACCCCGTAGAAGGAGATCATTGAATTCAAATAGGCAATACTCTCTTCACATCCCTCTGACATTCACTGCACACTGAGAGGAAAACCGGGCTCCAGCCTGCTGCGAAGCGCATATCAACGAAGAATCTAGCACAAACTTACTTCACCACCTCCACGGGAGGCAAAGTTTGTAAAACTGATTTGTGGGTGTGGTGAGGTGTATTTATAGGCATTTTGAGGTTTGGGAAACTTTGCCCCTCCTGGTAGGAATGTATATCCCATACGTCACTAGCTCATGGACTCTTGCTAATTACATGAAAGAAAGAAGCACTGACAGGGCCAGACTGTCAGGGTCAAGAGCTCAGAACTGGGATTAGATACACAAGCAAAAGACAGTCAGAAGTATGATCCACATCCCTCCCCTCGTCTAGCGCTGGTCGCCATCAGAATCAGAAGACAGCAGATCCGGAGGCTAATGAAGACTAAAATCCTCCCAAGCCTCCAGTATCTGCCGCAGCAAGTACGTCAGACTGACTCTAAAGGCAAAACTCATCTACGGCGGGGCATCTGAAGGCCCCGATCCTGCCGGCTGTCCCCCTGAAGCCTCAGAGCGAACCGCTCCCCCAGAGGAAAGAACCACCAGGTAAAAAGGGCAAGGATAAGCTCTACGCTGGCCTTCAAGAAGTTGTAAATGCGCCAACGCCACAAATATGGCAATGCGCAACCGAGCAGCAACCTCTGGTGGAAAGAAACCACCTTCCAGAGAAGGAGTAACGGAATTTGGGACAACTGCTTGTGTAAGAACAGAAAATTCCAGGGAACACGCCTCACGGGACACAGAATCTTCAGAGGTGGACGACTCAGCGGTCTCCAATCTCTCCCCAGAGGGAGAAAAGAGCACTCTTATTACAGCATATGGAACATAAATGATTAGGCAGGATTACCCGGGTCTCCATACAATCTAAGCAGGAAACAGAAAGTCGGAGAAATCCTCCTCAGAAAATTCAGAATCCTCCATAACTTGACCAGAAAATTAGGACAAAAATAACTGGCACCTCACACCCCCAATGGCTGGGGCACTCACCACCTCCTGTGACCCAGACAAGTAGAGAAACAGGTCCTCTCCACCGCCACTCGGTCACAATTCAGAAATGGAGAATGAAAACGTGACCATGGCTGGTCACGAGGTGCGACATGTAGGCCAAAGAAAAGCGCGCCAATTGACAAGAACTGCGTAGCTCTAAAAAAATTGTATGTTCCATAATAGCCATGAGCTCCAACACTTTTACACATAAGCAGACAGAATCACATAACAAACATGATTAAAGTCCCCCACTGCTCAATAACCCCCCTCAGGAGATATTAACCCTTGATTCCATAAAGATAAAGGAGTCCCACTGAGACCTTCTCTTCTATCATTTACATTACATCCACAATGAAAGTAAAATAAAACGATCTTCCCGAAGTTTGACAGATGGTAGCGTTGCTTCTGACATGGACTTAAGTGAAGAAAGCAGGCAGCAAAACTCGTCAACGCAGATTGCTTGTGGAGCTATTAATATGAGTCTGATGGTTTCGCAGAAAGATTCTCCCTGCATCTCCGGATTCTAACTTTCATCCAAGCTCTCACTTAGAGGCTGACAGGACTACTTAAAACTCCTGTCTCATCTCAAAGAGTACTACCCTCCATAAGAGACTACTCCATAATCTTCCGACACTTCTCTGCCAAGCTCCTATGACGAAAGGCAAAGAATGACTGGGGGATGAGGGAAATGGGGGAGGTATTTAAGCCTTTGGCTGGTGTGTCTTTGCCTCCTCCTGGTGGCCAGGTTCTGTATTTCCCAAAAGTAATGAATGCAGCTTAGGACTCTCCCCGTTTTAAGAAGAAAACCAGGTTACGGTTCCATGGAATAAAAGTTGGTCTGATAACAGGTCTTATTTTGACCAAATGTCAGGAAGCTTATACATCTTTTTGTGATAAAAACCGACAAGGCTGAAATTTGACTTTTAATGGAAGTAGCTGCTAAACCTTTTTTTTCCAAGACTGTTCTGAAGGAAATATAATACTTGAGTAATTCTAGAAGAGGAATTAAAGAGCTCTTTGGACAGTTAGTCCCCTAACCGTGAATATGAACGAACTTAAGAACTTTGCTTGTATGTTTGTGTCTTTGCCATTTGAAGAGAAGGAGTCTGAAACAAAATATCTCTTAGATCAAAAGCTCACGCAATCCCGAGCCCTTACTACCAATAATAGTGCTCCAAGAACCTTTGTGAAGATTCTGGGTGCCGTTGCCAGACAAAACGAAGGGGCCTCAAACTGATAATACCTGCTTAAGAGGCAAATTTGAAGAACTTGGCATTTTTTTAAGCTTATGGTAAACATAAAATCAACCCTCCTGGACTAAAGGAAGTATGAACTTTCAAAAATGTGTTTATAGTATAAAGATCCAGAATGGAACTTAAAGGACCACTGAACCCACATTTTTTCTTTTGTGATTCAGATAGAGCATGCTATTTTAAGCAACTTTCTAATTTACTCCTATTATCAATGTATCGTTGTTCTCTTGCTATCTTTATTTTAAAAAAAAGGCATCTAAGCTTTTTTTTTTTTTTTGGTTCAGGACTCTGGAAAGCACTTTTTTATTGGTGGATGAATGTATCCACCAATCAGCAAGAACAGCCCAGGTTGTTCACCAAAAATGGGCCGACATCTAAACTTGCATTCTTGCATTTCAAATAAAGATACCAAGAGAATGAAGAAAATTTGATTATAGGAGTAAATTAGAAAGTTGTTTAAAATGTCATGCTCTATCTGAATCATGAAAGAAAAACAATTTGGGTTCAGTGTCCCTTTAACGCTGCATGGCCTTTTCTAAAAATTAGACATAGTGGCATTACTGAGTGGGGGGAATCTGGGACACTACAACACATTGTTACAAAGAGTTGGGAAGGGCTTACATTATCTGTGGATCACCCATCTAGTGGACTCTCACTATCTTATGAAAGATAAATAATTCAGGGACCTCTTTGTTAAAGAAAACAAAGATCACATAAAATTTAACACCAAGCTTCTTTAATAAGCAATCAATTACATTAACTGTCACTGAGTGAGATATTCAAATGCAAACCTAGTAGGCTTATATACCGGGTAAGGACACGTAAACCCACCTATGTGTTGCTTGGCAGCAATCCATTTCACATCTGTTTCACAAAATAATGGGACTTAAAAAGTAAATTTGGTGTGCATTTAAATAATATATATTTAGAATTACATCTCACAAACCGCAGAGTGTGGTTTATTTATGTACATCAAACAATATGTCCCACTGAGACAGCATAAGTGTGAATTTATATATCATGAGCTGTTATCAGAAAACATAAAAAGCAATTTTTTGGCTCAACTTACCTTAGGTGGGTTAAATGGGTATGTTTCAGGAATTTTGATTTCTAACTGATACCGTCCACCTGAAATACAAACAAAAAAATAGCATAATTTGTCCAAAGCTTATATTCTTATACTACAGTATCATACTATTTGCTACAGCTTTAGAGGGAATACTATGATAACTGACTTAAGTTTCTTGGGAGAAGAGCAAGAGTTGAACAAGAACAACATACTACTTACAGTTCTCCAAATTATCTTAAATTTGCCAAGAAACTGACAAGTGGTTAATATGACTGGAAATAACTAGATATATAACTAACAATTTTCCATACTCGTGACATTTTAATCAGTACTGGTTGGTACATAGGGAACGGACTATGCCTGTATATAGCATAATTTGAGAAATATCACAAATTCCTAAAATAAAGATCTTTCTCCTGTTAAGTGTGGTCAGTCCACGGGTCATCATTACTTCTGGGATATTAACTCCTCCCCAACAGGAAGTGCAAGAGGATTCACCCAGCAGAGCTGCTATATAGCTCCTCCCCTCTACGTCACCTCCAGTCATTCTCTTGCACCCAACAAATAGATAGGATGTGTGAGAGGACTGTGGTGATTATACTTAGTTTCATACCTTCAATCAAAAGTTTGTTATTTTATAATAGCACCGGAGTGTGTTATTCCTTCTCTGGTAGAATTTGAAGAAGAATCTACCTGAGTTTTTTCTATGATTTTAGCCGGCGTAGTTAAGATCATATTGCTGTTTCTCGGCCATCTGAGGAGAGGTAAACTTCAGATCAGGGGACAGCGGGCAGATTAATCTGCAAAGAGGTATGTAGCAGCTTATTATTTTCTGACAATGGAATTGATGAGAAAAATCTGCCATACCGATATAATGTAAACTCAGCCTTAAATGCAGTAGCAGCAACTGGTATCAGGCTGTCATGTATGTATATTTTACACTTCAGTATTCTGGGGAATGGCACTTCACTGGAATTATACTGTATGCATAAGACTTTAGCCTAATTTGCAGGGACTAGCAACAGGCTTTTTAATAACACTTAATTTATTTAATGTTAAACGTTTTTTGCTGGCATGTAAAATCGTTTAATTTTCTGAGGTACTGGGTGAAAAAATGTTTTGGGCACTATTTTTTTCCACTTGGCAGTCGTTTTATTTAATTTATGACAGTTTACTGATCTCTCTCACTGTTGTGTGTGAGGGGGAGGGGCCTTTTTTGGCGCTTTTGCTACGCATCAAAAAATTCAGTCAGAAGTTTATTGTCTTCCCTGCATGATCCGGTTAATCTCTACAGAACTCAGGGGTCTTCAAAACTTGTTTTGAGGGAGGTAATCACTCACAGCAGAGCTGTGAGATTGTAGTTGACTGTGATAAAAAACGTTTATTTCTGTATTTTTTTTCTGCTATCAGGGTTAGTTATCCTTTGCTAATGGGAGCAATCCTTTGCTAAAATTGTGTTTTTTACAAAGATTTGATGCTATAACTTTTCAGTTTATTAATTTTCAACTGTCATAACTTTTTCTGTGCTTCTTATAGGCACAGTACGTTTTCATATTATAGTAAATTACTTGAAAAGTATTTCCAAGTTGCTAGTTTATTTGCTAGTGTGTTAAACATGTCTGATTCAGAGGAAGATATCTGTGCCATATGTGCTAAAGCCAAAGTGGAGCCCAATAGAAATTTATGTACTAACTGCATTGATGCTACTTTAAATAAAAGTCAATCTGTACAAATTGAACATATTTCACCAAACAACGAGGGGAGAGTTATGCCGACTAACTCGCCTCACGTGTCAGTACCTGCATCTCCCGCTCGGGAGGTGCGTGATATTGTAGCGCCGAGTACATCTGGGCGGCCATTACAAATCACATTACAAGATATGGCTACTGTTATGACTGAAGTTTTGGCTAAATTACCAGAACTAAGAGGTAAGCGTGATCACTCTGGGGTGAGAACAGAGTGCGCTGATAATATTAGGGCCATGTCAGACACTGCGTCACAATTTGCAGAACATGAGGACGGAGAGCTTCATTCTGCGGGTGACGGTTCTGATCCAAACAAACTGGATTCAGATATTTCAAATTTTAAATTTAAGCTGGAAAACCTCCGTGTATTACTAGGGGAGGTGTTAGCGGCTCTGAATGATTGTAACACAGTTGCAATACCAGAGAAAATGTGTAGGTTGGATAAATATTTTGCGGTACCGTCGAGTACTGACGTTTTTCCTATACCTAAGAGACTTACTGAAATTGTTACTAAGGAGTGGGATAGACCCGGTGTGCCGTTCTCACCCCCTCAGATATTTAGAAAGATGTTTCCAATAGACGCCACCACACGGGACTTATGGAAAACGGTCCCTAAGGTGGAGGGAGCAGTTTCTACTTTAGCTAAGCGTACCACTATCCCGGTGGAGGATAGCTGTGCCTTTTCAGATCCAATGGATAAAAAGTTAGAGGGTTACCTTAAGAAAATGTTTGTTCAACAAGGTTTTATATTGCAACCTCTTGCATGCATTGCGCCTGTCACGGCTGCAGCAGCATTTTGGTTTGAGTCTCTGGAAGAGACACTTGAATCAGCTCCATTAGATGAGATTACACACAAGCTTAAAGCCCTTAAGTTAGCTAACTCATTTATTTCGGATGCCGTAGTACATTTAACTAAACTTACGGCTAAGAATTCCGGATTCGCCATTCAGGCGCGCAGAGCACTGTGGCTAAAGTCCTGGTCAGCTGACGTTACTTCTAAATCTAAATTGCTTAATATACCTTTCAAAGGGCAGACCTTATTCGGGCCCGGGTTGAAAGAAATTATCGCTGACATTACAGGAGGTAAAGGCCATGCCCTGCCTCAAGACAGAGCCAAACCTAAGGCTAGACAGTCTAATTTTCGTTCCTTTCGTAATTTCAAAGCAGGAGCAGCATCAACTTCCTCTGCACCAAAACAGGAAGGAGCTGTTGCTCGCTACAGACAAGGCTGGAGACCTAACCAGTCCTGGAACAAGGGCAAGCAGGCCAGGAAACCTGCTGCTGCCCCTAAGACAGCATGAATTGAGGGCCCCCGATCCGGGAACGGATCTAGTGGGGGGCAGACTTTCTCTCTTCGCCCAGGCTTGGGCAAGAGATGTCCAGGATCCCTGGGCGTTAGAGATCATATCTCAGGGATACCTTCTGGACTTCAAATCCTCTCCCCCAAGAGGGAGATTTCATCTGTCAAGGTTGTCAACAAACCAAATAAAGAAAGAGGCGTTTCTACGCTGCGTACAAGATCTTTTATTAATGGGAGTGATCCATCCGGTTCCGCGGTCGGAACAAGGACAAGGGTTTTACTCAAATCTGTTTGTGGTTCCCAAAAAAGAGGGAACTTTCAGGCCAATCTTGGATTTAAAGATCCTAAACAAATTCCTAAGAGTTCCATCGTTCAAAATGGAAACTATTCGGACAATTCTACCCATGATCCAAAGGGGTCAGTACATGACCACAGTGGATTTAAAGGATGCTTACCTTCACATACCGATTCACAAAGATCATTACCGGTATCTAAGGTTTGCCTTTCTAGACAGGCATTACCAGTTTGTAGCTCTACCATTCGGATTGGCTACGGCTCCAAGAATCTTCACAAAGGTTCTGGGTGCTCTTCTGGCGGTACTAAGACCGCGAGGAATTTCGGTAGCTCCGTACCTAGACGACATTCTAATACAAGCTTCAAGCTTTCAAATTGCCAAGTCTCATACAGAGTTAGTACTGGCATTTCTAAGGTCGCATGGATGGAAGGTGAACGAAAAGAAGAGTTCTCTCTTTCCACTCACAAGAGTTCCCTTCTTGGGGACTCTTATAGATTCTGTAGAAATGAAGATTTACCTGACAGAAGACAGGTTAACAAAGCTTCAAAATGCATGCCGTGTCCTTCATTCCATTCAACACCCGTCAGTAGCTCAATGCATGGAGGTGATCGGCTTAATGGTAGCGGCAATGGACATAGTACCCTTTGCACGCCTACATCTCAGACCGCTGCAATTGTGCATGCTAAGTCAGTGGAATGGGGATTACTCAGACTTGTCCCCTACTCTGAATCTGGATCAAGAGACCAGAAATTCTCTTCTATGGTGGCTTTCTCGGCCACATCTGTCCAGGGGGATGCCATTCAGCAGGCCGGACTGGACAATTGTAACAACAGACGCCAGCCTACTAGGTTGGGGCGCTGTCTGGAATTCTCTGAAGGCTCAGGGACAATGGAATCAGGAGGAGAGTCTCCTACCAATAAACATTCTGGAATTGAGAGCAGTTCTCAATGCCCTTCTGGCTTGGCCCCAGTTAACAACTCGGGGGTTCATAAGGTTTCAGTCGGACAACATCACGACTGTAGCTTACATCAACCATCAGGGAGGGACAAGAAGCTCCCTAGCAATGATGGAAGTATCAAAGATAATTCGCTGGGCAGAGTCTCACACTTGCCAACTTTCAGCAATCCACATCCCGGGAGTGGAGAACTGGGAGGCGGATTTCTTAAGTCGTCAGACTTTTCATCCGGGGGAGTGGGAACTTCATCCGGAGGTCTTTGCCCAAATACTTCGACGTTGGGGCAAACCAGAGATAGATCTCATGGCGTCTCGACAGAACGCCAAGCTTCCTCGTTACGGGTCCAGATCCAGGGATCCGGGAGCGGTTCTGATAGATGCTTTGACAGCACCTTGGACCTTCGGGATGGCTTATGTGTTTCCTCCCTTCCCGATGCTTCCTCGATTGATTGCCAGAATCAAACAGGAGAGAGCATCAGTGATTCTAATAGCGCCTGCATGGCCACGCAGGACTTGGTATGCAGATCTAGTGGACATGTCATCCTGTCCACCTTGGTCTCTACCTCTGAAACAGGACCTTCTGATCCAGGGTCCCTTCAAACATCAAAATCTAATTTCTCTGAAGCTGACTGCTTGGAAATTGAACGCTTGATTTTATCAAAACGTGGTTTTTCTGAGTCAGTTATTGATACTTTAATACAGGCTAGGAAGCCTGTTACCAGAAAGATTTACCATAAGATATGGCGCAAATACTTATATTGGTGCGAATCCAAGAGTTACTCATGGAGTAAGGTTAGGATTCCGAGGATATTGTCTTTTCTACAAGAAGGTTTAGAAAAGGGTTTATCCGCTAGTTCCTTAAAGGGACAGATTTCAGCTCTGTCCATTCTTTTACACAAACGTCTGTCAGAAGTTCCGGACGTTCAAGCTTTTTGTCAGGCTTTAGCTAGGATCAAGCCTGTGTTTAAAACTGTTGCTCCACCATGGAGTTTGAACTTAGTTCTTAATGTTTTACAGGGTGTTCCGTTTGAACCCCTTCATTCCATTGATATCAAGCTGTTATCTTGGAAAGTTCTGTTTTTAATGGCGATTTCCTCGGCTCGAAGAGTCTCTGAGTTATCTGCCTTACATTGTGATTCTCCTTATCTGATTTTTCATTCAGACAAGGTAGTTCTGCGTACTAAACCTGGGTTCCTACCTAAGGTGGTCACTAACAGGAATATCAATCAAGAGATTGTGGTTCCATCTTTGTGTCCTAATCCTTCTTCGAAGAAGGAACGTCTGCTACACAATCTAGATGTAGTCCGTGCCCTGAAATTTTATCTACAGGCAACTAAGGATTTTCGACAAACGTCTTCCCTGTTTGTCGTTTATTCTGGTCAGAGGAGAGGTCAAAAAGCTTCGGCTACCTCTCTCTCTTTTTGGCTTCGTAGCATAATACGGTTAGCCTATGAGACTGCTGGACAGCAGCCTCCTGAAAGAATTACAGCACATTCTACTAGAGCTGTGGCTTCCACTTGGGCCTTTAAGAATGAGGCTTCTGTTGAACAGATTTGCAAGGCTGCAACTTGGTCTTCTCTTCATACTTTTTCCAAATTTTACAAATTTGACACTTTTGCTTCTTCGGAGGCTGTTTTTGGGAGAAAGGTTCTTCAGGCAGTGGTTCCTTCCGTATAAAGAGCCTGCCTGTCCCTCCCGTCATCCGTGTACTTTAGCTTTGGTATTGGTATCCCAGAAGTAATGATGACCCGTGGACTGACCACACTTAACAGGAGAAAACAAAATTTATGCTTACCTGATAAATTCCTTTCTCCTGTAGTGTGGTCAGTCCACGGCCCGCCCTGTTTTTTATGGCAGGTAAAAAAATTTTGAATTATACTCCAGTCACCACTACACCCTTTGGCTTCTCCTTTCTCGTTGGTCCTTGGTCGAATGACTGGAGGTGACGTAGAGGGGAGGAGCTATATAGCAGCTCTGCAGGGTGAATCCTCTTGCACTTCCTGTTGGGGAGGAGTTAATATCCCAGAAGTAATGATGACCCGTGGACTGACCACACTACAGGAGAAAGGAATTTATCAGGTAAGCATAAATTTTGTTTTTTAGGCCCAACATATGTACTGAAATGCTCCCACTAAATCCTCTATAGCCCCATTCCTATAAAGTGTATGCTTTGAAACTGTATAAAAAGTAAGTCATACTAATAAAAGTAAATTTTTTATATGAATTTAAAATAGCCTACTGCCACCTGGGAAAAGATGGAATACTTTGCTTTTCCTCATAGCTCGAATACATACAGAGAGGGGAGATAAAACAAAAAAATCAAAATAAAGTTGAGAAAAAACTAAATTTATGCTTACCTGATAAATGTATTTCTCTTGTGGTGTATCCAGTCCACGGATTCATCCATTACTTGTGGGATATTCTCCTTCCCAACAGGAAGCTGCAAGAGGATCACCCACAGCAGAGCTGTCTATATAGCTCCTCCCCTGACTGCCACCTCCCAGTCATTCGACCGAAGACAAGCAAGAGAAAGGAGAAACTATAGGGTGCAGTGGTGACTGTAGTTTAAAAATTAAAAAACACCTGCCTTAAAATGACAGGGCGGGCCATGGACTGGATACACCACAAGAGAAATAAATTTATCAGGTAAGCATAAATTTTGTTTTCTCTTGTAAGGTGTATCCAGTCCACGGGTTTATCCATTACTTGTGGGATACCAATACCAAAGCTATAGGACACGGATGAAGGGAGGGACAAGGCAGGTGCTTAAACGGAAGGCACCACTGCCTGTAAGAGCTTTCTCCCAAAAATAGCCTCCGAAGAAGCAAAAGTATCAAATTTGAAGAATTTAGAAAAAGTATGAAGCGAAGACCAAGTCGCCGCCTTACAAAACTGTTTAACAGAAGCCTCATTTTTAAAGGCCCATGTGGAAGCCACCGCTCTATTGGAATGAGTTGTAATTCTTACAGGAGGCTGATGGCCAGCAGTCTCATGAGCTAAGCGGATTATACTTCTTAACCAAAAAGAAAGAAGTTGCTGAAGCCATTTGGCCTTTCCTCTGTCCAGAGTAGACAACAAACAATGCAGATGTTTGACGAAAATCTTCAGTAGCTTGTAAATAAAACTTTAAAGCACGAACCATGTCAAGATTGTGTAATAGACGTTCCTTCTTTGAAGAAGGATTAGGACACAGTGACGGAACAACAATCTTCTTGATTGATATTCTTATTGGATACCACCTTAGGAAGAAACCCAGGTTTGGTACGCAAAACTACCTTATCTGCATGGAAGATCAGATAAGGGGAATCACAATGCAAGGCAAATAACTCTGAAAATCTTCGAGCCGAAGAGATAGCTACCAAGAACAGAACTTTCCAAGATAAAAGCTTGATATCTATGGAAAGCAGAGGTTCAAACGGAACCCCTTGAAGAACTTTAAGAACTAAATTTAAACTCCATGGCGGAGCAACAGGTTTAAACACAGGCTTAATTCTAACTAAAGCCTGACAAAATGCCTGAACGTCTGGAACATCCGCCAGACGCTTGTGCAAAAGAATAGACAGAGCAGAAATCTGTCCCTTTAAGGAACTAGCTGAATATCCCTTCTCTAATCCTTCTTGGAGAAAAGACAATGTCCTGGGAATCCTGACTTTACTCCATGAGTAACCCTTGGATCCACACCAATTAAGATATTTACACCATATCTTGTTATAGATTTTCCTGGTGACAGGCTTTCGAGCCTGAATTAAGGTATCAATGACCGACTCGGAAAAACCACGTTTTGACAAAATCAAGCGTTCAATCTCCAAGCAGTCAGACGCAGAGAAATTAGATTTGGATGTTTGAAGGGACCATGAAGTAGAAGGTCCTGCCTCAGCGGCAGAGTCCAAGGTGGAAAGGATGACATGTCCACCAGATCTGCGTACCAAGTCTTGCGTGGCCACGCAGGAGCTATCAAAATCACCGAAGCTCTCTCCTGCTTGATCTTGGCAATCAGACGAGGGAGCAGAGGAAACAGTGGAAACACATAAGCCAGGTTGAAAGACCAAGGCGCTGCTAGAGCATCTATCAGCGCTGCCTTGGGATCCCTGGACCTGAACCCGTAACAAGGAAGCTTGGCGTTCTGACGAGACGCCATCAGATCCAGTTCTGGTTTGCCCCAAAGTTGAATCAACTGTGCAAACACCTCCGGATGGAGTTCCCACTCCCCCGGATGAAAAGTCTGTCGACTTAGAAAATCTGCCTCCCAGTTCTCTACTCCTGGGATATGTATAGCTGATAGATGGCAAGAGTGAACCTCTGCCCATAGAATTATTTTTGAAACCTCCAACATTGCTAGGGAACTCCTTGTTCCCCCTTGATGGTTGATGTAAGCTACAGTCGTGATGTTGTCCGACTGAAATCTGATGAACCTGACCGCAGCTAGCTGAGGCCAAGCCTGAAGATCATTGAATATCGCTCTTAGTTCCAGAATGTTTATCGGAAGGAGTGTCTCCTCCTGAGTCCACAAGCCCTGAGCCTTCAGGGAGTTCCAGACTGCACCCCAGCCCAGAAGGCTGGCATCTGTCGTTACTATTGTCCAATCTGGCCTGCGGAAGGTCATACCCTTGGACAGATGGACCCGAGATAACCACCAGAGAAGAGAATCCCTGGTCTCTTGATCCAGATTTAGTAGAGGGGACAAATCTGTGTAATCCCCATTCCACTGACTGAGCATGCAGAGTGGCAGCGGTCTGGATGTAGGCGGGCAAACAGCACTATGTCCATTGCCGCTACCATTAAAGGGACACTGTACCCAAATTTTTTCTTTTGTAATTCAGAAAGAGCATGCAATTTTAAGCAACTTTCTAATTTACTCCTATTATCAATTTTTCTTCGTTCTCTTGCTATCATTATTTGAAAAAGAAGGCATCTAAGCTTTTTTTTGGTTTCAGTACTCTGGACAGCACTTTTTTATTGGTGGATGAATTTATCCACCAATCAGCAAGAACAACCTAGGTTGTTCACCAAAAATGGTCCGGCATCTAAACTTACATTCTTGCATTCCAAATAAAGACACCAAGAGACTGACGAAAATTTGATAATAGGAGTAAATTAGAAAGTTGCTTAAAATTTCATGCTCAATGTGAATCATGAAAGAAAAATGTTGGTTACAGTGTCCCTTTAAGCCGATTACTTCTATACACTGAGCCACTGAAGGGCAAGAAGTAGAATAAAGAACACGGCAGGAATTTAGAAGTTTTGACAACCTGGCCTCTGTCAGGTAAATCTTCATTTCTACAGAATCTATCAGAGTTCCTAGGAAGGAAACTCTTGTGAGAGGGGATAGAGAACTTTTTTCTTCGTTCACTTTCCACCCATGAGACCTCAGAAATGCCAGAACAATGTCCGTGTGAGACCTGGCAACTTGAAAAGTTGACGCCTGTATCAGAATGTCGTCTGAGTAAGGGGCTACTGCTATAGCCCGCGGCCTTAGGACCGCTAGAACGGACCCTAGAACCTTTGTAAAGATTCTTGGTGCCGGGCCAACCCGTAGGGAAGAGCCACAAACTGGTAGTGCCTGTATTGACCCTCCTGGATCATAGGAAGGATGGTACGAATAGTCTCCATCTTGAAGGATGGGACTCTGAGAAATTTGTTTAAGATCTTGAGATCTAAGATTGGTCTGAATGATCCCTCTTTCTTGGGAACAACAAACAAATTTGAATAAAAGCCCTGTCCCTGTTCCTCCTGCGGAACTGGGTTGATCACTCCCATAACTAGGAGGTCTTGAACACAATGTAAGAATGCTTCTCTCTTTATCTGGTTTGTAGATAAAAGTGAGACGCGAAATCTCCCTTTTGGGGGAGAGGTTTTGAATTCCAGAAGATAACCCTTGGACACAATTTCCAATGCCCAGGGAACCTGGACATCTCTTGCCCAAGCCTGGGCGAAGAGAGAGAGTCTGCCCCCTACTAGATCCGTTTCCGGATCGGGGGCTGCTCCTTCATGCTGTCTTAGAGGCAGCAGCAGGCTTCTTGGCCTGTTTCCCCTTGTTCCAAGCCTGGTTAGGTCTCCAGACCGGCTTAGACTGGGCAAAAGTTCCCTCTTGTTTTGGGTTAGAGGAAGTTGAAGCTGCGCTACTCTTAAAAGTTTCGAAAGGGCCGAAAACTAGACTGTTTGGTCCTTAATTTGTTGGACCCGTCTTGAGCAAGGGCGTGACCTTTTCCTCCAGTGATGTCAGAAATTATCTCCTTCAGTCCAGGCCCGAATAGGATCTGTCCTTTGAAGGGAATGTTGAGAAGTTTAGACTTTGAAGTCACGTCAGCTGACCAGGATTTAAGCCATAGCGCCCTACGCGCCTGAATAGCAAAACCTGAATTTTTAGCCGTTAGCTTGGTTAAATGAACAACGGCATCAGAAACAAATGAATTGGCTAGCTTAAGGGCCCTAAGCTTGTCAATAATATCTTCCAACGGGGTTTCAACCTGTAGAGCCTCCTCTAGGGACTCAAACCAGAAAGCCGCGGCAGCAGTGACTGGGGCAATGCATGCAAGAGGCTGGAGAATAAAACCTTGTTGAATAAAAATGTTCTTAAGGTAACCCTATAATTTTTTGTCCATTGGATCTAGAAAAGCACAACTGTCCTCGACAGGGATAGTGGTACGCTTAGCTAGAGTAGAAACTGCTCCCTCCACCTTAGGGACCGTCTGCCATAAGTCCTGTGTAGCGGCGTCTATAGGAAACATCTTTTTAAAAACAAGAGGGGGAGAGAATGGTACACCTGGTCTATCCCATTCCTTAGTAATAATTTCGGAAAACCTTTTAGGGATTGGAAAAACATCAGTGTAAGTAGGTACTGCATAGTATTTATCCAATCTACATAATTTCTCTGGGACTACAATAGTGTCACAGTCGTCCAGAGTTGCTAAAACCTCCCTGAGCAATATGCGGAGGTGCTCAAGCTTAAATTTAAATGTAGACATATCAGAATCAGATTGAGGTATCTTCCCTGAATCAGAAAAATCACCCACAGATTGAAGCTCCCCTGCTTCAGCTTCATTATATTGTGAGGGTGCATCAGAGATAGCTACTAAAGCGTCAGAGAGCTCTGTATTTATTCTAGTCCCAGAGCTGTCTCACTTTCCTTGCAATCCTGGCAGTTTAGATAATACCTCTGTAAGGGTATGATTCATAACTGCCGCCATGTCTTGCAAGGTATACGCAATGGGCACGCTAGATGTACTTGGAGTCCCCTGAGCGGGATTTATAGGATCTGACACGTGGGGAGAGTTAGACAGCATAACTTCCTCCTTGTCAATTTCTTCTGGTGATAAATTTTTTAAAGCCAGAAGATGGTCTTTGTAATCTATAGTAAAATCAGTGCATTTGGTACACATTCTAAGAGGGGGTTCCACAATGGCTTCTAAACATAATGAACAATGAGTTTCCTCTATGTCAGACATGTTTAAACAGACTAGTAATGAGACCAGCAAGCTTGGAAAACACTTTAATAACTGAACAAGCAAAAAATAAAAACGGTACTGTGCCTTTAAGAGAAAAAAACTATCACAGAAACTGCTAAAACAGTGAAAAAAGCAGTAAATCTTACGATTTTTTTACAGTGTGTATAATAGGCTGAAAGAGCATTGCACCCACTTGAAAATGGATGATTAACCCCTTAGTTTCAAAACCAGATCAAAAAAAGATAAACGTTTTTAAACAGTCACAACAAACTGCCACAGCTCTACTGTGGCCCTACCTGCCCATACAACGACTTTGGAAGGCACAAAAACCCCTTAGAGAGGTCCTATATGTTCAGGGGACTCCTTCAGGGAAGCTGGATGTCTCAAGCTGCAAAAACTAATGGAAAATAGGCCCCTCCCAACCTGTACTCCCAGTGAGAGGGCCTTAAAAAACTATCCCTAGGCAAAATCTAGTCAGCCATGTGGAAAAACTGGGCCCCAGAATAAAGTTTTATCACCAATATGAAATAAACGTTTATACACCTCAAGCAAACGTTATATCTATTCAGTAATGTGAGTAAATAATAAAAATAATACCCTTTACAGCAAGCATGATACCAGTCGTTATTAAATCACTGTAATCAGGCTTACCTTAAATAAATCCGGTATTGTCAGCATTTTCTAGCTTATTTCTCTAGAAAAATTTAAAACTGCACATAACTCAGAGCAGGAGACCCTGCACGCTATTCCCCCAGCTGAAGTTACCCATCTCTTCAGTTATGTGTGAGAACAGCAATGGATCTTAGTTACAACCTGCTAAGATCATCAAAGACCACAGGCAGACTCTTCTTCAACTTTCTGCCTGAGGCTAAAATAGTACAACTCTGGTACCATTTGAAAATAAACTTTTGATTGAAGATAAACTACATTAATGCACCACATCTCTCTAGCTGCTTCCCTTGTCGAGAGCTGCAAGAGAATGACTGGGAGGTGGCAGTTAGGGGAGGAGCTATATAGACAGCTCTGCTGTGGGTGATCCTCTTGCAGCTTCCTGTTGGGAAGGAGAATATCCCACAAGTAATGTATGAATCCGTGGACTGGATACACCTTACAAGAGAAACTATAGACACATACAGACAATAAAAACATGGCAACCAAAGCTGACAATGCCAATAATGTGACAACAAAGTTTCTGAAGAGAAGACACTTTCCGCAAAAGTGCTCAGTGCAAGAAAATCTCTATATTCTGTGTTGGATTGAAAAACCTCATTGTCCTGCATGTTTCTTTAGAAGATTTGACAACAATGTTTGTAACAATGTTATACATTGTTGCAGACACTGCTTCCAAAGAATGCTAAAGACCCGTGCATGTTCCTGCAGATCTATGAGCCTGACCAGGTTTACTCTTCAAAAAAGGAAACCAAAGGAACAAAGCAAATCTAACTGGAGTAGTTTAAAAAGCGATCTAACATTGCATCCTATGTCTAAACCTTGAAAGTTTAATTTTGATTTTATCTGTCGAAAAATGTCTGCTCCCGAGCCAAATTTCTTAGCATGTCTGTATAAACTTGCCTCTAACAGCCAATACAGCAGTGGGAGTTGTCCCTGTCAGCAAAACAAAATTTATGCTTACCGGATAAATTTCTTTCCGGATATGGAGAGTCCACGACGTTATCAATTACTAGTGGGAATATTACTCCTGGCCAGCAGGAGGCGGCAAAGAGCACCACAGCAAAGCTGTTAAGTATCACTCTCCTTCCCAAAATCCCCAGTCATTCGACTGAAAGGAAATGGAAAAAAGAAACACCACAAAAGGTATAGAGGTGCCTGAGGTTTAATAAAAAAAATAACTGTCTTTAAGATAAGGGAGGGGTCGTGGACTCTCCATATCCGGAAATAAATTGATCAGGTAAGCATAAATTTTGATTTCTTTCCTAAGATATGGAGAGTCCACAACGTCATCAATTACTAGTGGGAACCAATACCCAAGCTAGAGGACACAGATGACTAGAGAGGGAGAACAAGACAGGCAGACCTAAACAGAAGACACCACCGCTTAAAGAACCTATCTCCCAAAAGAAGCCTCAGCCGAGGCAAAAGTGTCAAATTTTGAAAAAATATGCAGAGAGGACCAAGTTGCAGCTTCGCAAATTAGTTCCACAGAAGCTTAATTTTTTGAAAGCCCAAGAAGAGGAGACAGCTCTCGTGGAATGAGCCGTAATTCTCCCAAGAGGCTGCTAAACAGCAGTCTCATAAGCAAAACAAATAACCAGAGAGAAAGAAAACTAGCAGTAGCTTTCTGACTTTTATGCTTTCCAGAGAAACAAACAGAACAGAAGACTGGCGAAAATCCTTAGTCGCCTGTAGATAAAATTTTAAAGCACGCACAACATCCAAATTGTGCAAAAAAACGTTCCTTATGAGAAGGAGGATTAGGACATAGAGAAGGAACAACAATTTCCTCATTAATATTTCTATCCGAAACCACTTTCGGAAGAAAACCTAACTTAAAACGAAGAACCACCTTATCAGCATGAAAAATAAGATAAGGCGAATCACACTGCAAAGCTGAGAGTTCAGAGACTCTCCGAGCAGAAGATATAGCCATAAGAAAAAAAAACCTTCCAAGATAACTTAATATCTATGTAATGCATAGGCTCAAACAGAGTCTGCTGCAAAACTTTAAGAACAATGTTAAGGCTCCAAGGAGGAGCAACAAACACAAGCCTGATTCTGACCAGGGCCTGACAAAAAGATTGCACATCTGGCACATCCGCCAGACGCTTGTGTAACAAAATAGAAAATGCAGAAATCTGACCCTTCAGAGTACTGACTGACAAACCCTTCTCCAGACCTTCCTGGAAAAGGACAAAATCCTAGGAATCCTGACCCTACTCCAAGAGTAGCCCTTAGATTCACACCAAGAAAACATTCAATCTCCCAGCAGTCAGCTTCAGAGAAACGAGATTTGGATGAAGGAATGGACCCTGAGTTAAAAGGTCCTTCCTCAGAGGCTACCTCCAAGGCGGCAAAGAAGACAGCTTTACTAGGGCCGCATACCAAATCCTACGAGGCTATGCAGAAGCTATTAGAAATACCAATGCTCTCCCATCTGATACAAGCAATGACTCGTGGAAAGAGCAAAAACGGAGGAAACCGGAATGCCAGACTGGAATCCCAAAGAACCGCCAGATCATGTATCAGGGCGGCCTGCTGATCTCTCTACCTTGAGCCGTACCTTGAAAAGGTTAGCAACCTGCCTACACGTCATCAGATCCAAAACCGGCACCCCCCATTTGAGAGTGAAATGTCTGTCTGCTCAGGAAATCTGCTTCCCAGATATACAGTCCTGGAATGTGGAAGTCAGATAGACAATAGTGTGCTACCACCCACTGATAAACCAAACCACCTCCTACATGGCTAAGGAACCCCGAGTTCCTCCCTGGTGGTTGATATAGGCCACTGAGGTGATGTTGTCCTACTGGAAACTGACAAACCAGGCAAAGGACAACTAAGGCCAAGCCATCAGAGCATGGAAAATCACTCAACTCCAAGATGTTTATGGAGAGAGCAGACTCCTCTCGAGTCCATAGTCCCTGCGCCTTTAACGAATCCCAGATTACTCTCAGTCAAGCAGGCTGGCGTCCGCGGCCCAATCACCTAGGCTGGACCCTGGAAACATGTGCCCTAAATCAGATGCTCCCAAGAAGGCCACCACAGGAGAGAATCTCTTGTCAATTTAATAGATCTATCCTCTGAGACAGATCCGAATGGACTCATTTCAATTGTCTGAGCATGTATAATTGCAGAACTCTCAAATGGAATCGAGCAAAGGGAATGGTGTCCATGAAAGTAACCATCAGACCAAATATCCATACATTGAGCCACTGACGGTTTGCAGGGAAAGACCTCTCTGTCAGAAACATTTCCATAGATAGGTAATCTATTATGGTCCCTAAGAAAACTACCCTTGTAAATAGCACAAGGAAACTCTTCCAGAAGCACTGCCAAGAGAGCCCCCAGAACCACAAACTGATAGTAATTGTCCAGAAGAGCAAATCACAGGAACGTAAAATGATTCCTGGGGTTGGGAACAATTATATACGTATCCCTTAGGTCCATGGTCGTCATGAACTGACCCTCCTAGATCAAAGTAAGAATGGAACGAACAATTTCTATTTTGAAGGATAGTACCCTGAGCAACTGAAGACGCTTCATCTAGAGTGTGTTGAAAGAAATCCCTCATTATTTGGAACCTTAGGCCCTGTTCCCTTACTGGAACTGGAACTATCACTCTCAGGAATGAAAAGTCCTGAACTGCAGATAAACAAGAGAAGTGGAATCTGCCCCTGGGAGGGAAAATTTAAAATACAATTCTGTAACCCTAAGATACTATGTCCACAGCCCAAGGATCTGGAACATCTTGTATCCAAAAACTGAATGGGGTTCCAAGAAGACTTTTCTTTGAAGATACAAAAAGGTACTAAAAATACTCTGACATCCTGAAAGTCTGCTCTACTTGACTAGCGGTGTAAGAGACCCTTTTCCACTCTAAAAATCAGAAATAATTTCTGTCAGACCATGGACAAGCAAGGACTTACCATTGTAAGGAAGCATCAATGGCTAGGAATGAGAGGAAACATCAGGTGACCAAGATTTTAGCCACAACACCCTGTGGGCTAAGACAGAAAAGTCAGATATCTGGATTCCCAGATAAAAGAAAATTGCACGGGAGTATCAGCAATAAAGGAATTGGCTAGTTTGAAAGCCTCAATCCTGATTTGGATCTCTTCCAAAAGGAGTCTTCCAAAACTGATTCAGACAAGGCGTCTTAAATTATTTTACAAATAAGCCCCTCTATAGGGATCGTAGTTCTTTTAGCCAGAGTATAAAAGGCCCCTTCTATTTTAGGCACTGTGCGCCATGAATCTTTAATTGAGTCAGTGACAGGAAACATCTTTTTAAAGATGGGAGACGGGGAGAAAAGTGCCCCTGGCTTCTCAGATTCCTGTGAACTAATCTCCGTTGCACGGTCTGGAACAGAAAAGACCTCCACAGAGGAAGGGACATCATAGTATTTATTAATTTTACTAGATTTCGTAGGGTTGACAGCGACAAGAATATCGGAGTTGTCCAAAGCAGTCAATACCTCCTTTAACAGTATACAAAGGTGTTCAAGCTTTAATCTAAAGTGAACTTCTTCAGTATCAGATAAAGGAGTTATACTGTCCGAATCTGAGATTTCACCCTCAGAGGCTACCAACGTATCCTCCTCATCAGACTTAAGAGGAAGGGCAATCTGTGTAGCAGGAGATGGAACAGAAACCTTACTATCTGAATCTCTATATCTAATTTTCTTCTAGCGTATTCCCTTGAACATAGGAAAAGCAGGTAGTGCCGCAGATACCGTAGAAGATACCTGTGCAGCAAACTCTGCAGGCAAATAAACTCCTCCAGGGGACTGAGAGGAAATGCAGGGCACTGTATGTGTAGCCAAAAAGGCTTGGGACGTTTAAGGAGAAAGCTGTGGCAATGCCTAAACAGCATCATCCTGAGAGACATGAGACTCAGAAAATTAAAAATTGAAAGACCTTTTTAAACAGGAGAAACAAAAATGCATAGTAACACAATTTATGAGTCAAGGGATAAAGACATTTATCCATAAGAACAGGACTCTTTCTCCATGATCAAACAAACAGAAAAATTGCGCTATCACTTTAAATGTATACAGAATTGTCTTAGTACTAATTATGTTTGCCAAGACATAAATGTGATAGGGGCTATATGTGAATATTTTGTAAGCTTAATATACAATATTAATGAACATGGCATTGAGTTAATAAACAGCAAAGGCGCTATAACAGTCATTGCGCCTGCTTGCGAGCACATTACACACACAAAAAAAAAAAAATTGCAGCAGAATTAATCTGACATTCCTATGACAGAGTAAGCAAATTTCTAAAACGACAAACGATCCCTTCAACACTTTGACATTTAGAGACAGGAAAAACAGAACTGCTCCATTCTCAGTCGGAGGAGGAGGTGGGATCTAATCTTCATAGCATAATCGGCTTTAGCAAAGACTAGAAATGGCACCTCTCCTTTCTCAGCTAGAGAAGGAGGCGGAGTCACAAAGCAGCAAGAAATAAGGTGCAAAGCTAGAATTAGCAGCGTACTTCTTACAACCGCCAAGGACATTTTAACCTGACAGTCCAAACTCTGTAACATAACATGCTTGCCCTTACCAAATTAGGGAGAAAAAAAAATTACCCAGTGAGTTCTGGTTCTCCTAATCCACAAACTGATCACTCACCACAGTACTACGGTAGGATATCAAACGGACTTACTAGCAGAGACAGTTTAATGGAGTTCTATGCACATGTAGAATTAAGCTACCAAAACTGCAGATGATTCAATTAAAGGGTTTAAAATGAAAGTGCAAATTAAATAAAAACACACTCAGGGGATTATTCCAACAATATAAGGAATAGACCCCCATGTCTCACACATATATAAAGTGTCTGCCACTGAACTTCATCTCCTCCATTGACAAGAGAATGACTGGGGGTTGTGGGAAGGGAAGTGATACTTAAAGGTACACTGTACCCAAAAAAAATTATTTCGTGATTCAGATTGAGCATGAAATTTTAAGCAACTTTCTAATTTACTCCTATTATCAAATTTTCTTCATTCTCTTGGTATCTTTATTTGAAATGCAAGAATGCAAGTTTAGATGCCGGCCCATTTTTGGTGAACAACCTGGGTTGTCCTTGCTGATTGGTGGATAAATTCATCTACCAATAAAAAAGTGCTGTCCAGCGTAGTGAAACCAAAAAAAAGCTTAGATGCCTTCTTTTTCAAATAATGATAGCAAGAGAACGAAGAAAAATTGATAATAGGAGTAAATTAGAAAGTTGCTTAAAATTGCATGCTCTATCTTAATCAGAAAAGAAAAAAATTGGGTACAGTGTCCCTTTAACAGCTTTGCTGTGGTGCTCTTTGCCTCCTCCTGCTGGCCAGGAGTGATTTTCCCACTAGTAATCGATAAAGTCGTGGACTCTCCATATCTTAGGAAATAAATAAGTATTTACACAGCATTGTCAAGTTATCATTTAATTGACCTTTTTTCCTGTTTTAATGTTACTTTTAATTGCTACCTTTTTAAATACAGTTTTGCCAACAATGTAACATTAGTGACAGTAGTGGCTAAAGAGAAGCTGCTTAGAGTAAATCGCCACTGGAAATTTTCACAGGATCCAAAGGTTTTTGCCAACACACCTCTTCAGCTGAGCCATTCAGCAGGTGACTGATGCTTCCTGCAGCTGACTGCTGTAGATACACATCAAGTGACAAAAGTGCATATCCAACATGTTCAGCTGTTGGTTGCAAGAAACTGCACCCACAGATTATAAAACTCAGAAACAAATGGGAAAAGTACTAAAAATACACGGCTGCTTCTTAGTGTTAGGAGATTTTAGCATTACATAGGTCCAGTACAGTGTAACAAGAATAAAGTCCTTATTGCATGAATACAGCAATTTTTTCCCATTAATGTGTTTCCAATGACATGTCATACTAACTGCAAGGTATTAAAGTGTTGCCTGCATCATCTCCCTTATCAGTGTCCTACTCCAAATCTTTTGGTATTATGTAACAAAGTGTGCAAATGAGATACTTATGCAAGTAAGGGGGGGGGGGGGGGGGGTTTGATGAGCGACAGCAGGTACTGCTATGGTTTGTTGCCAAGAGGCTTGGTCGTTTATATGGGGATAATGTCACCATGCTTTGTGAAAGTTTCAGCAATATAATGTGCACTACTTTAGTCAGGTGTCATGTGACTCTGCCTCCTACCAGGCACGTGCATTCTGCTAAAGCTATGAATGGATAGCACCTTCCATATAAGGGAAATGCCCAGGGGGGAGCTTGCTGCCAAAAAAACATAATTTATGCTTACCTGATAAATTTTTTTCTCTTGTAGTGTAGTCAGTCCACGAGTCATCCATTACTTATGGGATTATATCTCTTCCCCAACAGGAAGTTGCAAGAGGATCACCCAAGCAGAGCTGCTATATAGCTCCTCCCCTCACATGTCATATCCAGTCATTCGACCGAAACAAGACGAGAAAGGAGAAACCATAGGGTGCAGTGGTGACTGGAGTTGAATTAAAATTTAGAACTGCCTTAAAAGACAGGGTGGGCCGTGGACTGACTACACTACAAGAGAAATAAATTTATCAGGTAAGCATAAATTATGTTTTCTCTTGTTAAGTGTAGTCAGTCCACGGGTCATCCATTACTTATGGGATACCAATACCAAAGCTAAAGTACATGGATGAAGGGAGGGACAAGGCAGGAACATTAAACAGAAGGAACCACTGCCTGAAGTACCTTTCTCCCAAAAATAGCCTCCGAAGAAGCAAAAGTGTCAAATTTGTAACATTTTGAAAAAGTGTGAAGTGAAGACCAAGTTGCAGCCTTGCAAATCTGTTCAACAGAGGCCTCATTTTTAAAGGCCCAGGTGGAAGCCACAGCTCTAGTAGAATGAGCTGTAATCCTTTCTGTCCAGCAGTCTCATAGGCTAAACGTATTATGCTACGAAGCCAAAAGGAGAGAGAGGTAGCCGAAGCCTTTTGACCTCTCCTCTGTCCAGAGTAAACGACAAACAGAGAAGAAGTTTGCCGAAAATCTTTAGTTGCCTGTAAGTAGAACTTCAGGGCACGGACTACGTCTAAATTATGCAAAAGACGTTCCTTCTTTGAAGAAGGATTAGGACATAATGATGGAACAACAATCTCTTGATTGATATTCCGGTTAGAAACAACCTTAGGTAAAAACCCAGGTTCAGTACGCAGAACTACCTTGTCTGAATGAAAGATCAGATAAGGAGAATCACAATGTAAGGCAGATAACTCAGAGACTCTTCGAGCCGAGGAAATAGCCATCAAAAACAGAACTTTCCAAGATAACAGCTTGATATCAATGCAATGAAGGGGTTCAAACGGAACGCCTTGCAGAACGTTAAGAACTAAGTTTAAGCTCCACGGCGGAGCAACAGTCTTAAACACAGGCTTAATCCTAGCCAAAGCCTGACAAAAAGCCTGAACGTCTGGAACTTCTGCCAGACGCTTGTGTAGAAGAATGGACAGAGCAGAAATCTGTCCCTTTAACAAACTAGCGGATAAGCCCTTTTCTAAACCCTCTTGTAGAAAAGACAATATCCTAGGAATCCTGACCTTACTCCATGAGTAACTCTTGGATTCGCACCAATATAAATATTTACGCCATATCTTATGGTAAATTCTTCTGGTAACAGGTTTCCTAGCCTGTATTAAGGTATCAATAACCGACTCCGAGAAGCCACGCTTTGATAGAATCAAGCGTTCAATCTCCATGCAGTCAGCCTCAGAGAAATTAGATTTGGATGGTTGAAAGGACCCTGAATTAGAAGGTCCTGCCTCAGAGGCAGAGACCATGGTGGACAGGACGACATGTCCACTAGGTCTGCATACCAGGTCCTGCGTGGCCACGCAGGCGCTATCAGAATCACCGATGCTCTCTCCTGTTCTGATCTTGGCAATCAGTCGAGGAAGCATCGGAAATGGTGGAAACACATAAGCCATGTTGAAAACCCAAGGGGCTGTCAGAGCATCTATCAGCACCGCTCCCGGGTCCCTGGACCTGGATCCGTAACAAGGAAGCTTGGCGTTCTGGCGAGATGCCATGAGATCCAGATATGGTTTGCCCCAACGATGAATCAGTTGAGCGAAGATCTCCGGATGAAGTTCCCACTCCCCCGGATGAAAAGTCTGGCGACTTAGGAAATCCGCCTCCCAGTTCTCCACGCCTGGGATGTAGATCGCTGACAGGTGGCAAGAGTGAGACTCTGCCCAGCGAATTATCTTTGAGACTTCCAACATCGCTAGGGAACTCGTGGTTCCCCCTTGATGGTTGATGTAAGCCACAGTCGTGATGTTGTCCGACTGAAATCTGATGAACCTCAGAGTTGCTAACTGAGGCCATGCTAGAAGAGCATTGAATATTGCTCTTAACTCCAGAATATTTATTGGGAGGAGTTTCTCCTCCTGAGTCCATGATCCCTGAGCCTTCAGGGAATTCCAGACTGCGCCCCAACCTAGAAGGCTGGCGTCTGTTGTTACAATCGTCCAATCTGGCCTGCGAAAGGTCATCCCCTTGGACAGGTGGGGCCGAGAAAGCCACCATAACAGAGAATCTCTGGTCTCTTGATCCAGATTTAGTAGAGGGGACAAATCTGAGTAATCCCCATTCCACTGACTTAGCATGCACAATTGCAGCGGTCTGAGATGCAGGCGCGCAAATGGTACTATGTCCATTGCCGCTACCATAAAGCCGATTACTTCCATGCACTGACCTACTGACGGGTGTGGAATGGAATGAAGGGCACGGCAAGCATTTAGAAGTTTTGATAACCTGGCCTCCGTCAGGTAAATTTTCATCTCTACAGAATCTATAAGAGTCCCTAGGAAGGGAACCCTTGTGAGTGGTAAGAGAGAATTCTTTTCCACGTTCACCTTCCACCCATGCGACCTCAGAAATGCCAGAACTATCTCTGTATGAGACTTGGCAGTTTGAAAACTTGACGCTTGTATCAGAATGTCGTCTAGGTACGGAGCCACCGCTATGCCTCGCGGTCTTAGTACCGCCAGAAGTGAGCCCAGAACCTTTGTAAAGAGTCTTGGAGCCGTAGCTAACCCGAAGGGAAGAGCTACAAACTGGTAATGCCTGTCTAGGAAGGCAAACCTTAGGTACCGATAATGATCCTTGTGAATCGGATTGTGAAGGTAGGCATCCTTTAAGTCCACTGTGGTCATGTACTGACCCTCTTGGATCATGGGTAGGATGGTCTGAATAGTTTCCATTTTGAATGATGGAACTCTTAGGAATTTGTTTAGGATTTTTAAGTCCAAGATTGGTCTGAAGGTTCCCTCTTTCTTGGGAACCACAAACAGATTTGAATAGAATCCTTGTCCGTGTTCCGTCCGCGGAACTGGGTGGATCACTCCCATTAGTAAGCGGTCTTGTACACAGCGTAGAAATGCCTCTTTCTTTATTTGGTTTGCTGATAACCTGGAAAGATGAAATCTCCCTTGTGGAGGAGAAGCTTTGAAGTCCAGAAGATATCCCTGAGATATGATCTCCAACGCCCAGGGATCCTGGACATCTCTTGCCCAAGCCTGGGCGAAGAGAGAAAGTCTGCCCCCCACTAGATCCGTTTCCGGATAGGGGGCCCTCTCTTCATGCTGTCTTAGGGGCAGCAGCAGGTTTTCTGGCCTGCTTGCCCTTGTTCCAGGACTGGTTAGTTTTCCAGCCCTGTCTAACGAGCAACAGCTCCTTCCTGTTTTGGAGCGGAGGAAGTTGATGCTGCTCCTGCCTTGAGGTTACGAAAGGCACGAAAATTAGACTGTTTAGCCTTTGATTTGGCCCTTTTTCTTTCAAGCCGGGCCCGAATAAGGTCTGCCCTTTGAAAGGAATATTAAGCAATTTAGATTTAGAAGTCACGTCAGCTGACCAGGATTTAAGCCATAGCGCTCTGCGCGCTTGGATGGCGAATCCGGAGTTCTTAGCCGTAAGTTTGGTTAAATGTACGACGGCATCAGAAACAAATGCGTTAGCTAGCTTAAGTGCTTTAAGCTTGTTCATAATTTCATCCAATGGAGCTGTGCGAATGGCCTCTTCCAGAGACTCAACCCAGAATGCCGCCGCAGCAGTGACAGGCGCAATGCATGCAAGGGGCTGTAAGATAAAACCTTGTTGAACAAACATTTTCTTAAGGTAACCTTCTAATTTTTTTATCCATTGGATCTGAAAAGGCACAACTATCCTCCACCGGGATAGTGGTACGCTTAGCTAAAGTAGAAACTGCTCCCTCCACCTTAGGGACCGTCTGCCATAAGTCTCGTGTGGTGGCGTCTATAGGAAACATTTTCCTAAATATGGGAGGAGGAGAAAAGGGCACACCAGGTCTATCCCACTCCTTGCTAATAATCTCTGTAAGCCTTTTAGGTATAGGAAACACGTCAGTACACACCGGTACCGCATAGTATCTATCCAACCTACATAATTTTTCTGGAATTGCAACCGTGTTACAATCATTCAGAGCCGCTAATACCTCCCCTAGCAATATGCGGAGGTTCTCAAGCTTAAATTTAAAATTAGAAATCTCTGAATCCAGTCTCCCTGGATCAGATCCGTCACCCACAGAATGAAGCTCTCCGTCTTCATGTTCTGCAAATTGTGACGCAGTATCGGACATGGCTCTCACATCATCAGCGCGCTCTGTCCTTAACCCAGAGCTATCACGCTTGCCTCTTAATTCTGGCAATTTAGATAATACTTCTGTCATAACAGTAGCCATGTCTTGCAAAGTGATTTGTAAGGGCCTCCCTGATGTACTTGGCGCCACAAAATCACGAACCTCCTGAGCGGGAGGCGAAGGTACTGACACGTGAGGAGAGTTAGTCGGCATAACTTCCCCCTCGTTGTCTGGTGATAATTTCTTTACATGTAAAGACTGACTTTTATTTAAAGTAACATCAATACAATTGGTACACATATTTCTGTTGGGTTCCACATTGGCCTTCATACATAGTGAACAAACAGATTCATCTGTGTCAGACAGGTTTAAACAGACTAGCAATGAGACTAGCAAGCTTGGAAAATACTTTTCAAATAAATTTACAAGCAATATAAAAAACGCTACTGTGCCTTTAAGAAGCACAAAAAAGCTGTCACAGTTGAAATAACAATGAACCAAATTAGTTATAGCAACCAAATTTTCACAGTAAATGTATTAAGTTAGCAAAGGATTGCACCCACCAGCAAATGGATGATTAACCCCATAATACCCAAAAAACGGATAACAATTTAATAATTAACGTTTTTATCACAGTCAAACACACTGTCACAGGTCTGCTGTGACTGATTACCTCCCTCAAAATGAATTTTGAAGACCCCTGAGCTCTCTAGAGACGTCCTGGATCATGGAGGATGAAGTAGGAAGATTGTGACTGAATTTTTACTGCGCAAAAAAAGCACTAAAATAGGCCCCTCCCACTCATATTACAACAGTGGGGAAGCTCAGTTAACTGTTTCTATGCAGAAACAAAAGTTAGCCATGTGGTAAAAATCATGCCCCAATAAGTTTTATCACCAAGTACCTCACAAAAAACGATTAACATGCCAGTAAACGTTTTGAACATACAATTCTAAAAGTTATGAAGTGTTATTAATAAGCCTGCTACCAGTCGCTGTTACTGCAGTTGAGGCTCATACATTACTTCAGTATTAACAGTATTTTCTGAGTCAAATTCCATTCCCTAGAAAAATACTTCAGTGTACACACACTCATCAGCCTAATACCAGTCGCTACCAGTGCATTTAAGGCTGAACTTACATTACATTGGTATCAGCAGTATTTTCTCAGTCAATTCCATTGCTTAGAAAAATAATTTACTGCACATACCTCGTTTGCAGGGGGGCCCTGCATGCTATTCCCTTTTTCTGAAGTTACCTCACTCCTCAGAATGTGCGAGAACAGCCAGTGGATCTTAGTTACTTCTGCTAAGATCATAGAAAACGCAGGCAGATTCTTCTTCTAATGCTGCCTGAGAACAAACAGCACACTCCGGTGCCATTTAAAATAACAAACTTTTGATTGAAGAAATAAACTAAGTTTAAAAACACCACAGACCTCTCACAACGACCTATCTTTAGTTAGGTTGCAAGAGAATGACTGGGTATGACATGTGAGGGGAGGAACTATATAGCAGCTCTGCTTGGGTGATCCTCTTGCCTGTTGGGGAAGAGATATAATCCCATAAGTAATGGATGACCCGTGGACTGACTACACTTAACAAGAGAAAACTATGCCTGAATTAAATGGGTTATTGAGGGTTAAAAAAGAAACCATTTTGCAGGTAAGCTTTGTCTGCATTATATATTTAGAAACTTGTTAGCTCATATTGTTTTATGTCTTGTTAAACATGTTCCTTTAGGTTTTTTTTTTTTATATAAAATATCTGTTTTTGCTACTTAAAACCTCAACCGTTCTCTAGAAAATTACCATTTGAACAGTCTGACCCTGCAGGAGGTGCATACCTACACATTCTCTCTCTCTGTCTATATACAATCACCATTACTTAGTATCTAACATAGCTATTTATAACAAAATAACGGCAAATCAGTTATTTGTAAACACTTTAGTACACTCCAGAGGGTAAAGCAGATGAGAAACACATTAAAGTGGAGAAAATGTTACAGTACAATGCCCCTTTAAAACTGAGTGAGACTAATTTAAAGGATCTAATATTGCAAAAAAATTAGTACCCACCAGCACTGAATATGGTATCACAAGAGTATGACAATTTTATTTTTAGAATAAAAACCTAGATATAACCGTATATATTGAACTTATGTAATGAATTATGGCTTATTTTAGGAACACTGATAAAATGTATTTCACTATAGCATGTTTATCATCAGCTTTTGTGTACATAACACTAAACTTGCCTAATAACGATAATAGCCATAATCGTCCCTTGACAGATTTGTAATTGGAGATTTTTTTTAAAGCGAAAAAGTAATTACAGCTAAACATACTGAGCAAGCTGCTTCTTAAAGTGCATTCACATGAAAATAGGGTTCTCAAACGTCCCATCTTATTTCCATTGCCTAAAAACAAAATGTATGCTTACCTGATACATTTATTTCTTTCTTGACACGGTGAGTCAACGGATCATCAATTACTATTGGGAATCAATACCCAAGCCAGAGGACACAGATGATAAGGTAGGGCAAGACAGGTAACCTAAACAGAAGGCACCACTGCTTGCAGAACCTTTCTCCCAAAAGAAGCCTCAGCCGAGGCAAAAGTATCAAATTTATAGAATTTTGAAAAAGTGTGCAAAGAAGAAGACCAAGTTGCAGCCTTAAAGATATGTTCTACAGACGCCTCATTCTTGAAGGCACAGAAAGACGACACTGCCCTAGTGGAATGAGCTGTAATTCTCTCAGGAGGCTGCTGTAAAGCAGTCTCACATGCCAAACAAATAACACTTCTCAACCAGAGAGAAAGAAGTGGCAGTAGCTTTCTGACCCTTACGTTTCCCAGAAAAGCAAACAATGCAGAAGACTGGCAAAAGTTCTTCATAGCCTGCATATAGAATTTAAGAGCCCACACAACATCCAAGTTGTACAACAAACGTTCCTTATGAGGAGGAGGATTAGGACAGAGAGAAGGAATAACAATTTCCGGATTAATATTCCAGTCCGAAAACAACTTGCGCAAACAGAGAGAGTCTGCACCCCACTTGATCCGATCCTGGATTGGGGGCAACCCCTTCATGCTGACTTGGACTTAGCTGCTGGTTTCTGGGATTGCTTCCCCTCGTTCCAAGACTGAACAGGCTTCCAAGAGGGCTTAGATTGTTCCCGTTTGGTAGAGGCAGGGGAAGACTTACCTCTGAAGTTACGAAAGAAACAAAAATTAGTCTGATGTCCCTTCATTTTCTTCTTGTCTTGAGGCAGAAAGAATCCCTTACCACCCATATCGGAAATCATTTCTGCCAATGCTCGCTAGAACAAGGTTTTTCCCTTGTAAGGAATTGCCAAAAACTTAAATTTAGACAACACATCAGCCAAGATTGCAAAGCCAGATATTTTGGCTCCCAGCTTAATGACCTGCAAAGAAGCGTCAGTGATAAAGGAATTAGCTAACTTCAAAGCCTTTATCCTATCCTGAATTTTCTACAAGGGGAGTTTCAGCTTGAAGGGATTCAGACAAGGCATCAAACCAATAGGCTGCCGTACTGGTTACTGTAGCAATGCACACTGCTGGTTGCCATTGTAATCCTTGAGTATACATTTTCTTTAAAAAGGCCTCCAGCTTTTTATCAATATGATCCTTGAAAGAGCAACTATCCTCAATCGGAATAGTGGTTCTCTTGGCCAAAGTGGAAATCGCCCCTTCCACTTTAGGAACCATCTGCCATGATTCCTTTATGGAGTCAGCCACCGAGAACATCTTCCTAAAGACAGGGGAGGGGGGAAAAAGGAATTCCTGGTCTCTCCCATTCCCGGGTAATAATCTATGTGGCACGGTCTGGTACTGGATAAACGTCCCCAGGTGAGGAAACATCAAAGTATCTATTTAATTTACTAGACTTTTAGGGTTGAAAATGATAGGTGTATTGGAATAGTCCAAAGTAGCTAAAACCTCCTTTAATAAAACACAGAGGTGTTCAAGCTTGAATCTGAAGGAAACCACTTCAGCATCAGAAGAAGGAATAACACTATCTGAATCTGAGATTTCACCCTCAGAGGCTATCGAAGTATCCTCCTCTTCCGACTTATGGGAAAGAGTAACTTGGTTAGCCTGTACAGGATCTGATACCTTACTATCTGATTCTCTAAATTTCCTCTTACGTTTCCCCTGCAGTAAGGGAATGGCAGCTAGCGCCTCAGATACCGCTGAGGATACCTAGGCAGCAATTTCTGCCTTCAAAAACACTCCAAGAGTTTGCGCGGAACCGCTGGGCACTGCCTGAGGCGGTAATGTGACTTAGGGCACTTGAGGAGAAGACTGTGGCATTGCCTAAACAGTATCCACCTGAGAGAATGGTGGCTCAGAAACAAATAGTCTGTCTTTAAACATCAGAGTTCTTTCAATGCAAGAACTATAAAAAGGCAAAGGAGGTTCAACATGGGCATTCAAACAAATTTTGCACTCTATATTAGGCATAGACTAAGTCCATCTTGCAACAATAAGATTTACCTAAAATAAAAACAGAATTTATGCTTACCTGATAAATTTCTTTCTTTTGCGATGTACCGAGTCCAGATTCATCCTAACTTGTGGGATATTGTCCTTCCTGACAGGAAGTAGCAAAGACTCCACCCCCCCAGTCATTCGACCGGAGGCCAAGGAAGAAAAGGAGACACTATAAGGTGCAGAGGTGACTGAAGTTTACATAAAAAAAATACTATCTGTCTTGAATAGACAGGGCGGGCCATGGACTCAGTACATCGCAAAAGAAAGAAATTTATCAGGTAAGCATAAATTCTGTTTTCTTTTGCAAGATGTACCGAGTCCACGGATTCATCCTAACTTGTGGGATACCAATACCAAAGCTTTAGGACACGGATGAAGGGAGGGACAACAGAAGCATTTTTAAAAGCCCATGTGGAAGCCACCGCTCTAGTAGAGTGAGCTGTAATTCTTTCAGGAGGCTGTTGTCCAGCAGTCTCATAAGCCAAACGGATGATGCTTTTCAGCCAAAAGGAAAGAGAGGTAGCCGTAGCCTTTTGACCTCTACGCTTTCCAGCATAGACAACAAAGAAGATGATTGGCGAAAATCTTTGGTTGCCTGCAAATAAAACTTCAAGGCACGAGCCATGTCCAAGTTGTGCAACCGACGGTCCTTCTTAGAAGGATTAGGACACAGAGAAGGAACAACAACCTTAGGGAGGAACCCAGGTTTGGTAAACAAAACCACCTTATCAGCATGGAAAACAAGATAAGGCGAGTCACATTGTAATGCAGATAGTTCAGAAACTCTTCGAGCTGAAGAAATAGCAACTAGAATCAGAACTTTCCAAGATAGAAGCTTAATATCTATGGAATGCATGGGTTCAAACAGAACCCCCTGAAGAACATTAAGAACTAAACTGAGACTCCATGGCGGAGCAACAGGTTTAAACACAGGCTTAATTCTAACTAAAGCCTGACAAAAAGCCCGAACGTCTGGGACATCTGCCAGATGCTTGTGCAACAGAATAGACAAAGCAGATATCTGTCCCTTTAAGGAACTAGCAAACAATCCTGTCTCCAATCCTTCTTGGAGAAAAGCCAAAATCCTAGGAATCCTGATCTTACTCCATGAGTAGCCTTTGGATTCACACCAAAAAAGATATTTACGCCATATCTTATGATAGATCTTCCGGATGATAGGCTTTTGAGCCTGAATCAAGGTATCTATGATTGACTAAGAGAAACCCCGCTTTGATAAAATCAAGCGTTCAATCTCCAAGCAGTCAGTTGCAGAGAAATTAGATTTGGATGCTTGAATGGACCTTGAATCAAAAGGTCCCGTCTCAGTGGCAGAGATGACATGTCCACCAGGTCTGCATACCAAGTCCTGCGTGGCCACGCAGGCGCTATTAAAATCACTGAAGCTCTCTCCTGTTTGATTCTGGAAATCAGACGCGGAAGGAGAGGGAATGGTGGAAACACATAAGCCAGGTTGAACAACCAGGGTACTGCTAGAGCATCTATCAGTACTGCCTGAGGATCCCTTGACCTGGATCCGTAACGAGGAAGTTTGGCGTTCTGATGAGACACCATCAGATCAATTCTGGTGTGCCCCATAGCTGAACCAGTTGAGCAAACACCTCCGGATGGAGCTCCCACTCCCCCGGATGAAAAGTCTGACGACTTAGAAAATCTGCCTCCCAGTTCTCTACCCCTGGGATATAGATCGCTGATAGATGGCAAGAGTGAGTCTCTGCCCATCGGATTATCCTGGAAACTTCTATCATCGCCAAGGAACTCCTTGTTCCCCCCTGATGATTGATATAAGCTACAGTCGTGATGTTGTCCAACTGAAACCTGATGAATCCAGCCAAAGCCAGCTGAGGCCACGCCTGAAGAGCATTGAATATCGCTCTTAATTCCAGAATATTTATCGGTAGGAGGGCCTCCTCCTGAGTCCACAAACCCTGTGCTTTAAGGGAATTCCAGACTGCACCCCAGCCAAGTAGGCTGGCGTCTGTCATCGCAATAACCCACGCTGGCCTGCGGAAACATTCCCCTGGAAAGGTGATCCTGTGACAACCACCAAAGAAGAGAGTCTCTGGTCTCTTGATCCAGATTTATCTGAGGAGATAAATCTGCATAATCCCCATTCCATGCATAGTTGCAGTGGTCTGAGATGCAAGCGAGCAAACAGAACTATGTCCATTGCCGCTACCATAAGTCCGATTACCTCCATACACTGAGCCACTGACGGCCGAGGAATGGAATGAAGAGCTCGGCAGGTGGTTAAAATCTTTGATTTCCTGACCTCCGTCAGAAATATTTTCATGTCCACCGAATCTATCAGAGTTCCCAGGAATGGAACTCTTGTGAGAGGAATAAGAGAACTCTTTTTCACGTTCACCTTCCACCCATGAGATCTTAGAAAGGCCAACACTAAGTCCGTGTGAGACTTGGCAAGTTGTAAAGTCGACGCTTGAATAAAGAGGTCGTCTAGATAAGGCGCCACTGCTATGCCCCTCGGCCTTAGGACCGCCAGAAGGGACCCTAGCACCTTTGTGAAGATTCTTGGCGCCGTGGCCAACTCGAAGGGAAGAGCCACAAACTGGTAATGCCTGTCCAGAAAGGCAAACCTGAGGAACTGGTGATGATCTTTATGGATAGGAATGTGTAGATACGCATCCTTTAGATCCACGGTAGTCATATATTGATATACTGGATCATTGGTAAAATAGTCCGAATGGTCTCCATCTTGAAGGATGGAACTCTTAGGAATTGGTTTAGGATCTTGAGATCTAGAATTGGTCTGAAGGTTCCCTCTTTTTTGGGAACCACAGATTGGAGTAGAAACCTTGCCCCTGTTCTGCTTTCGGAACTGGGCAGATCACTCCCATGGTAAAAAGGTCTTCTACACAGCGCAAGAACGCCTCTCTTTTTGTCTGGTTTACAGACAATTGAGAAAGATGGAACCTCCCCCTTGGAGGAGAATCTTTGAAATCTAGGAGATACCCCTGGGTTACAATTTCTACGGCCCAGGAGTCCTGAACGTCTCTTGCCCAGGCCTGAGCAAAGAGAGAAAGTCTGCCCCCTACTTGATCCGGTCCCGGATCGGGGGCTACCCCTTCATGCTGTCTTAGTGGCAGCAGCAGGCTTTTTGGCCTGTTTACCCTTGTTCCAAGCCTGGTTAAGTCTCCATGTTGGCTGGATTAAGAAAAGTTCCCCTCTTGCTTTGCAGCAGGGGAAGAGGAAGTGGGACCACCCTTTAAGTTTGGAAAGGAACAAAAATTATTTTGTTTGGTCCTTGTCTTATTTGACTTATCTTGAGGGAGGGCATGACCCTTCCCTCCAGTGATGTCTGAAATGATCTCTTTCAGTGCAGGCCCGAATAGGGTCTTACCTTTGAAAGGGATGGTCAAAAGCTTAGATTTATATGACACATCAGCTGACCAGGACTTAAGCCATAACGCTCTTTGCGCTAAAATGGCAAAACCTGAATTCTTTGCCGCTAACTTAGCAAGATGGAAAGCGGCGCCTGCAATAAAAGAATTAGCCAACTTAAGGGCCTTAATTCTGTCCAAAATATCATTTAGTGGGGTCTCCATCTGAAGAGCCTCTTCTAGAGCCTCAAACCAAAAAGCAGTTGCAGTGGTTACCGGAACAATGCACGCTTATAGGTTGAAGAAGAAAACCCTGATGAAAATTTTTCTTTAGGAGACCCTCTAACATTTTATCCATAGGATCAATGAAAGCACAACTGTCTTCAATAGGTATAGTTGTACGCTTAGCCAGAGCAGAAATAGCTCCCTCCACCTTAGGGACCATCTGCCATGAGTCCTTTATGATGTCAGAAATGGGGAACATTTTCTTAAAAACAGGAGGGGGAGCGAACAGAATACCTGGTCTATCCCACTCCTTAGTAACAATGTTCGAAATCCTCTTAGGGACCGGAAAAACAATCAGTGTAAACAGGAACCTCTAAATATTTGTCCATTTTACACAATTTCTCTGGAACGACAATAGGGTCACAATCATCCAGAGTAGCTAAAACCTCCCTGAGCAATAAACGGAGGTGCTCTAGCTTAAATTTAAATGCCGTCATATCTGAATCTGTCTGAGGGAACATATTTCCTGAATCAGAAATCTCTCCCTCAGACAGCAAATCCCTCATCCCTACCTCAGAACATTGTGAGGCAATATCGGATACGGCTACTAAAGCGTCAGAAGGCTCAGCATTTGTTCTTAACTCAGAGCTACTGCGCTTCCCTTGCAACCCTGGCAGTTTAGATAAAATCTCTGAGGGTAGTATTCATAACTGAAGCCATATCTTGCAAGGTGAAAGAATAAGACGCACTAGAAGTACTTGGCGTCGCTTGTGCGGGCGTAACTGGTTGTGACACTTGGGGAGAACTAGATGGCGAAACACGATTTCCTTCTGTCTGAGAATCATTTAATGCCAAATTCTTAAAAGTCAAAATATGCTGTTTGCAATTTATAGACATATCAGTACAATTGGGACACATTCTTAGAGGGGGTTCCATAATGGCTTCTAAACAAATTGAACAATGAGTTTCCTCAGTGTCAGACATGTTTAACAGGCTAGTAATGAAGCAAGCAAGCTTGGAAAACACTTAATTTAATGAAAAAAACACAATTTGCAAAAACGGTACTGTACCTTTAACAGAAAAAAAGGCATACACAAACTGCAAAACAGGTAAAAATTGCTTCAAAAATTCCGAAATTTTAACAGTGTACCCACTAAGCTTTAGAAGGATTGCACCACAAGTAAAAAAGCAATAGACCCCCAAATTAAAAAAACTGATTGTTAATTGTCTAAAACCGGTTAAAATCCCCTAAAGCAGCTTGCCACAGCTCTGCTGTGTCCCTACCTGCCCTTAGGAAGCAATTATATGGGGTTTAAAGCTTCAATTAGTCCCTCAGAAGAATATCAGGAACTCAGGAGAAGTTGCTTGCTGCTTGTAAATGTAGGCCCCGCCCACCTCACTCGATGTTGCTGGGGCCTACACAAAACTAACAAATCCTGCCTAAAAGCCATGTGGGTTATAAACAACTCCAAAGAACCCTCAAGCAAATGTCCCATAAAACAGAAAATGTTACTCCCAGACACAAACGTTTGTCCCAAATTCACATAAACTGAGTGCCCACAAAAAATTAACCCTTTATGCAAGCTAGTAAAAACCTCTGATAACACTAGGATTACTGCTTACCCTTCCCCTAATGGGGACACTGTCAGCCTTTCTGAGTTAACACAGTCTCTGCAGAAAATATGACTGAACATACCTCATTGCTGTATAGCAAGAAACCGTTCCTCACACTGAAGTTTTCCTGTACTCCTCAGCTTCTGTGGGAACAGCAGTGGACCTGAGTTACAAATGCTAAGATCATCATCCTCCAGGCAGAAATCTTCATCTATGTCCTGCCTGAGAGTAAATAGTACAACACTGGTACCATTTAAAAATAACAAACACTTGATTGAAGATAAAATAAAATTAACAGTTTAACACCTCTTCTCTTTAACCTTCCTGCTTAGAGCCAGCAAAGAGAATTAATGGGGGGGGGGGGGTGGAGTTAAGGGGGGAGCTATATAGACAGCTCTGCTGTGGTGCTCTCTTTGCTACTTCTTGTCAGGAAGAACAATATCCCACAAGTTAGGATGAATCCGTGGACTCGGTACATCTTGCAAAAGAAAAAACATAATTTATGCTTACCTGATAAATTCCTTTCTTCTGTTGTGTGATCAGTCCACGGGTCATCATTACTTCTGGGATATAACTCCTCCCCAACAGGAAATGCAAGAGGATTCACCCAGCAGAGCTGCATATAGCTCCTCCCCTCTACGTCAGTCCCAGTCATTCGACCAAGAATCAACGAGAAAGGAGTAACCAAGGGTGAAGTGGTGACTGGAGTATAATTTAAAAGATATTTACCTGCCTTAAAACAGGGCGGGCCGTGGACTGATCACACAACAGAAGAAAGGAATTTATCAGGTAAGCATAAATTATGTTTTCTTCTGTTATGTGTGATCAGTCCACGGGTCATCATTACTTCTGGGATACCAATACCAAAGCAAAAGTACACGGATGACGGGAGGGATAGGCAGGCTCATTATACAGAAGGAACCACTGCCTGAAGAACCTTTCTCCCAAAAATAGCCTCCGAAGAAGCAAAAGTGTCAAATTTGTAAAATTTGGAAAAAGTATGAAGCGAAGACCAAGTTGCAGCCTTGCAAATCTGTTCAACAGAGGCCTCATTCTTAAAGGCCCAAGTGGAAGCCACAGCTCTAGTGGAGTGAGCTGTAATTCTTTCAGGAGGCTGCTGTCCAGCAGTCTCATAGGCTAAACGTATTATGCTACGAAGCCAAAAAGAGAGAGAGGTAGCAGAAGCTTTTTGACCTCTCCTCTGTCCAGAGTAAACGACAAACAAGGAAGAAGTTTGGCGAAAATCTTTAGTTGCCTGCAAGTAGAATTTGAGGGCACGAACTACATCCAGATTGTGTAAAAGACGTTCCTTCTTTGAAGAAGGATTTGGACACAAGGATGGGACAACAATCTCTTGATTGATGTTCCTGTTAGTGACTACCTTAGGTAAGAACCCAGGTTTAGTACGCAGAACTACCTTGTCTGAGTGAAAAATCAGATAAGGGGAATCACAATGTAAGGCTGATAACTCAGAGACTCTTCGAGCCGAGGAAATAGCCATTAAAAACAGAACTTTCCAAGATAACATTTTTATATCAATGGAATGAAGGGGTTCAAACGGAACACCCTGTAAAACGTTAAGAACTAAGTTTAAACTCCATGGTGGAGCAACAGCTTTAAACACAGGCTTGATCCTAGCTAAAGCCTGACAAAAGGACTGGACGTCTGGATTTTCTGACAGACGTCTGTGTAACAAGATGGACAGAGCTGAAATCTGTCCCTTTAATGAACTAGCTGATAAACCCTTTTCTAAACCTTCTTGTAGAAAAGACAATATCCTAGCGATCCTAACCTTACTCCAGGAGTAACCTTTGGATTCGCACCAGTATAGGTATTTCCGCCATATTTTATGGTAAATCCTTCTGGTAACAGGCTTCCTAGCCTGAATCAAGGTATCAATAACCGACTCAGAAAAACCACGTTTTGATAAAATCAAGCGTTCAATTTCCAAGCAGTCAGCTTCAGAGAAGTTAGATTTTGATGTTTGAATGGACCCTGTATCAGAAGGTCCTGTCTTAGAGGTAGAGACCAAGGCGGACAGGATGACATGTCCACTAGATCTGCATACCAAGTCCTGCGTGGCCAAGCAGGTGCTATTAGAATTACTGATGCTCTCTCCTGTTTGATTTTGGCAATCAATCGAGGAAGCAGCGGGAAGGGTGGAAACACATAAGCCATCCTGAAGTTCCAAGGTGCTGTCAAAGCATCTATCAGAACTGCTCCTGGATCCCTGGATCTGGACCCGTAGCGAGGAAGTTTGGCGTTCTGGCGAGACGCCATGAGATCTATCTCTGGTTTGCCCCAACGTCGAAGTATTTGGGCAAAGACCTCCGGATGAAGTTCCCACTCCCCCGGATGAAAAGTCTGGCGACTCAAGAAATCCGCCTCCCAGTTCTCCACTCCCGGGATGTGGATTGCTGACAGGTGGCAAGAGTGAGACTCTGCCCAGCGAATTATCTTTGATACTTCCATCATTGCTAGGGAGCTTCTTGTCCCTCCCTGATGGTTGATGTAAGCTACAGTCGTGATGTTGTCCGACTGAAACCTGATGAACCCCCGAGTTGTTAACTGGGGCCAAGCCAGAAGGGCATTGAGAACTGCTCTCAATTCCAGAATGTTTATTGGTAGGAGACTCTCCTCCTGATTCCATAGTCCCTGAGCTTTCAGAGAATTCCAGACAGCGCCCCAACCTAGTAGGCTGGCGTCTGTTGTTACAATTGTCCAGTCTGGCCTGCTGAATGGCATCCCCCTGGACAGGTGTGGCCGATAAAGCCACCATAGAAGAGAATTTCTGGTCTCTTGATTCAGATTCAGAGTAGGGGACAAATCTGAGTAATCCCCATTCCACTGACTTAGCATGCATAATTGCAGCGGTCTGAGGTGTAGGCGTGCAAAAGGTACTATGTCCATTGCCGCTACCATTAAGCCGATCACCTCCATGCATTGAGCTACTGACGGGTGTTGAATGGAATGAAGGACGCGGCATGCATTTTGAAGTTTTGTTAACCTGTCTTCTGTCAGGTAAATCTTCATTTCTACAGAATCTATAAGAGTCCCCAAGAATGGAACTCTTGTGAGAGGAAAGAGAGAACTCTTCTTTTCGTTCACTTTCCATCCATGCGACCTTAGAAATGCCAGAACTAACTCTGTATGAGACTTGGCAGTTTGAAAGCTTGAAGCTTGAATTAGAATGTCGTCTAGGTACGGAGCTACCGAAATCCCTCGCGGTCTTAGTACCGCTAGAAGGGCACCCAGAACCTTTGTGAAGATTCTTGGAGCCGTAGCCAATCCGAATGGAAGAGCTACAAACTGGTAGTGCCTGTCTAAGAAGGCAAACCTTAGATACCGGTGATGATCTTTGTGGATCGGTATGTGAAGGTAAGCATCCTTTAAATCCACTGTGGTCATGTACTGACCCTCTTGGATCATGGGTAAGATTGTCCGAATAGTTTCCATTTTGAACGATGGAACTCTTAGGAATTTGTTTAGAGTCTTTAAATCTAAGATTGGCCTGAAAGTTCCCTCTTTTTTGGGAACCACAAACAGGTTTGAGTAGAACCCTTGTCCTTGTTCCGACCACGGAACCGGATGGATCACTCCCATTGTTAACAGATCTTGTACGCAGCGTAGAAACGCTTCTTTCTTTATCTGGTTTGTTGACAACCTTGACAGATGAAATCTCCCTCTTGGGGGAGATAATTTGAAGTCTAGAAGGTATCCCTGAGATATGATCTCTAGTGCCCAGGGATCCTGAACATCTCTTGCCCAGGCCTGGGCGAAGAGAGAGAGTCTGCCCCCTACTAGATCCGGTCCCGGATCGGGGGCTCTCGGTTCATGCTGTCTTTGGGGCAGCAGCAGGTTTCCTGGCCTGCTTGTTTTTGTTCCAGGACTGGTTAGGCTTCCAGCCTTGCCTGTAACGAGCAACAGCTCCTTCCTGTTTTGGTGCAGTGGAGGTTGATGCTGCTCCTGTCTTGAAATTCCGAAAGGGACGAAAATTAGACTGTCTAGCCTTAGCTTTGGCCTTGTCTTGAGGTAGGGCGTGGCCCTTACCTCCCGTAATGTCAGCGATAATTTCTTTCAAACCGGGCCCGAATAAGGACTGCCCCTTGAAAGGTATATTAAGTAATTTGGACTTAGAAGTAACATCAGCTGACCAGGATTTTAGCCACAGTGCCCTGCGTGCCTGTATGGCGAATCCTGAGTTCTTAGCCGTAAGTTTGGTTAAATGTACTACGGCCTCCGAAATGAAAGAATTAGCTAGTTTAAGGACTCTAAGCCTGTCCGTAATGTCGTCTAGCGTAGAGGAACTAAGGTTCTCTTCAAGCGACTCAATCCAAAATGCTGCCGCAGCCGTAATCGGCGCGATACATGCAAGGGGTTGTAATATAAAACCTTGTTGAACAAACATTTTCTTAAGGAAACCCTCTAATTTTTTATCCATTGGATCTGAGAAAGCACAGCTATCCTCCACCGGGATAGTGGTACGCTTAGCTAAAGTAGAAACTGCTCCCTCCACCTTGGGGACCGTTTGCCATAAGTCCCGAGTGGTGGCGTCTATTGGAAACATCTTTCTAAATATTGGAGGGGGTGAGAACGGCACACCGGGTCTATCCCACTCCTTAGTAACAATTTCAGTTAGTCTCTTAGGTATAGGAAAAACGTCAGTACTCGCCGGTACCGCAAAGTATTTATCCAACCTACATAGTTTCTCTGGTATTGCAACGGTGTTACAATCGTTGAGAGCTGCTAAGACCTCCCCTAGTAGTACACGGAGGTTCTCCAATTTAAATTTAAAATTTGAAATATCTGAGTCCAATCTGTTTGGATCAGAACCGTCACCCACAGAATGAAGCTCTCCGTCCTCGTGCTCTGCGAGCTGTGACGCAGTATCAGACATGGCCCTAGCATTGTCAGCGCACTCTGTTCTCACCCCAGAGTGATCACGCTTGCCTCTTAGTTCTGGTAATTTAGACAAAACTTCAGTCATAACAGTAGCCATATCTTGTAATGTTATCTGTAATGGCCGCCCAGATGTACTAGGCGCCAAAATATCACGCACCTCCCGGGCGGGAGATGCAGGTACTGTCGCGTGAGGCGAGTTAGTCGGCATAACTCTCCCCTCGCTGTTTGGTGAAATTTGTTCACATTGTACAGATTGACTTTTATTTAAAGTAGCATCAATACAGTTAGTACATAAATTTCTATTGGGCTCCACCTTGGCATTGGAACAAATGACACAGATATCTTCCTCTGAGTCAGACATGTTTAACACACTAGCAAAAAAACTTACAACTTGGTTATAATCTTTTTTAGCAAAAAAACGCACTGTGCCTCAAAGAGGTACTAACGATTAAATGACAGTTGAAATAATGAACTGAAAAACAGTTATAGCATCAAACTTTAAAACAACACAACTTTTAGCAAAGGTTTGTTCCCATTAGTAAAAAACAACACTAATTAAATTTGTACATAAGAAAACAAAACAACGTTTTTTATTCACAGTCACTATAAGAATTCTCACAGCTCTGCTGAGAGAATTTACCTCCCTTCAAAGAAGTTTGAAGACCCCTGAGATCTGTCAGAGATGAACCGGATCATGCAGGAAATATAAAAGTAGCTGACTGGAATTTTTTGATGCGTAGCAAAGAGCGCCAAAAACGGCCCCTCCCTCTCCCACACAGCAGTGAAGAGAAACGAAACTGTCACAATTAAAGCAAAAAACTGCCAAGTGGAAAATAATGCCCAAATATTTATTCACACAGTACCTCAGCAATGTAAACGATTCTACATTCCAGCAAAAACGTTTAACATGAGAATAGTTATTAAAAGGATTAGTGACCTTTAACACAGTAGTTCCGGTGAAATACCATCCCCAGAATACTGAAGTGTATACATACATGTCATTTTAACGGTATGGCAGGCTTTTCTCATCAATTCCATTCAGAAAATAAAAACTGCCACATACCTCAATGCAGATTCATCTGCCCGCTGTCCCCTGATCTGAAGCCTTTACCTCCCTCAGATGGTCGAGAACAGCAATATGATCTTAACGACTCCGGTTAAAATCATAGTAAAAAATCTCTGTCAGATTCTTCCTCAAACTCTGCCAGAGAAGTAATAACACGCTCCGGTGCTATTTTAAAATAACAAACTTTTGATTGAAGTCATAAAAACTAAGTATAATCACCATAGTCCTCTCACACATCCTATCTAGTCGTTGGGTGCAAGAGAATGACTGGGACTGACGTAGAGGGGAGGAGCTATATGCAGCTCTGCTGGGTGAATCCTCTTGCATTTCCTGTTGGGGAGGAGTTATATCCCAGAAGTAATGATGACCCGTGGACTGATCACACATAACAGAAGAAATAAAATTTAATTATGTACTGTCCCTTTAACTGGTAACGTTAGAAAACACAACAGAACATCGCTAACAGAAACCGCAGCTAAACAAGACTGCCTCCCTTTTTAAAAGCAGTTCTTATGTATCGTTTAAAAAGGAACCCCACAGAAAAACTTGTATTCAGAAAGCAATGAATAATAAAACTGTCTGGCCCCTCTACAACACAAACAAAAAGCACAACGTTTCGGTCTGACCTTAATCATGTTGCAACATGATAAAGGTCAGATAGACTGAAATGTCGTGCTTTTTGTTTACGTGATGTCCCAATAAATAAGAATTGAACATTTCTTCAAGTGGTGCTGCTACCTTTTTATATTTCTGCCATTGATTGGGGTATGTGCAGGACCCCTGGAGCGTGCACAGGATTGCAGTAAGTGCTGGGCATTTTTTCACTTTGGCCCCTCTACACCTCAGCGCTAAGCTGAAGTGCCTACCTGATCCTTGACTGGCACAGAGCTCTGGAGAAAACACGCTAGCTGCTGCGTGTGTAAACCGCCATAAGCAAATAGCAGGGAAATGGCACGAAGACACAGCGCGCCCTGCAGTCTGAGGAGCTCCGCCCCTCGTGATGTCATGGCCTGCTCCGTTTAACAGACCGCAACTGCATCTGTTTCCACTGAAACACAAAGCAAAAAACGACTGCCCTTTCTAAAACACTGAGCCACCAATAAAAAATTTAACACAATATTAAACTGTTTTTTAACTCTTTGACCCACCGTTGCAGTGCCCTGCATCCTGTCAAATGTATCCTGAACTCATGATAACTTAGCCCCCATAATAATGCAGAAAATTGATAAAGTTCCAGGGTTTCTGAATAAACTGTCAAAAACTAAAATAGCACTTACCTGCACCTACGACAGGAGGACATCCCACCTTGTATGAGAGGAAGCCCCTCCTCACAGAGACCTATGGATAGAAGGAGGAGCAGAGTAAGCTTACTCTGGCATTCTGTTTGAGGGCAGCAACTTGTCAGGAAAACGCAGTGAGGCACACCCCAAAAGTTCCTGACTGCTTAAAAGCTACCACAGCACTACTGAAGAGACTAACGTGGAGTACAGCTAAACCCAGTATGATAGGGAAGATCAGAGCAAGCCTGCTCTGGCTTCAAAATAAAAAAAATCTTGATAGAAGAATCTTATGCAGACACCTAAACTTCACCTCCTCCTTGCACTGAAGGCAAAGAGAATGACTGGGGGTTGTGGGAAGGGAAGAGATAATTAAAGGGACAGTTCAGCCAAAAATGTTCTCCCCTTTAAATTATTCCCAATGATCCTTTAAACCTGCTAGAGTGTATTAAATTGGTTACAAGTAGCTCCTTTACTCCTATTTCAGCATTTGAAATAGCTGATTTAGCCTGTGGTATCGCCACCTATACTGAACAAATGAATACTGGAGTATAGGCTATTGAATAGCCTAAGTATACACAGCCAGCAGAAGAGATTACACTCTCAGTGGGATGCAGGATAGTTAAGTAATAAAATGATAAGTTTCCATTGTTCTCTCTATGTATTGAGCTTTGGTGTTCCAGCCAAATAAAAGATAAGGAAGCAAGTCTGTTTACACAAACTTAGAACATGAGATATGATATCACCTTTAAGTTCAACACATTGTAATAGGCTGTGGTTTCAAAGCACAAAATCAGCTACTTCATATACACAAATAAACATGAAAATGGAATTTCTCAAATATTTTATACTCTGCAGTTGGTATAACAAGTCATTTAAAATACATTAATGGAAAAACAATTTTACAGTGTACTGTCCCTTTAAAGGGACAGTCTAGTCCAAAATAAACTTTCATGATTCAGATAGAGAATGTAATTTTAAACAATTTTCCAATTTACTTTTATCACCAATTTTGCTTTGTACTCTTGGTATTCTTAGTTAGTTACTAGAGGGTGTTAGTTCATGTGTCTCATATAGATAACACTGTGCCCATGCACGTGGAGTTTCAGTGAGCCAGTTCTGATTGGCTAAAATGGATGTCTTTCAAAAGAACTGAAATAAGGAGGCAGTCTGCAGAGGTTTAGATACAAATCACAGAGGATAAAAGTGTATTTATATAACTGTGTTGGTTATGCAAAACTAGGGAATGGGTAATAAAGGGATTATCTATCTTTTTAAACAATAAAAATTCTGGTGTAGACTGTCCCTTTAACAGCATTGCTGTGGTGTTCTTTGCCTTCTCCTGCTGGCCAGGAGTTATATTCCCAACAGCAATTGATGATCCGTGGACTCACTGTGTCTTATGAAAGAAATATATTTATGCTAAATCTTTAAACAAATAAGGTTTGATGAAAGCCATTCTAATGTTCCGGAAGAAACTATACTTTTTGTTGCTCATTATAAAATGAATGCACTTTTGAATATATTTTATTCTAAACTAGGTAGTTTAGAAAAATAAAAAATGTACCTGAAGAACAGTTGTTACTGTGACAGGTTTCAGGAGATGAGGCTATCAGCAGGTAAGGAAAAGTAAACCATCTTAAACAAACCGCTGAAGGCATACCATGGCACTTTAACACAGTAATTGTGAAGTTTTTGGGACTTTCCAAGTAAAACATTTTGTACATAATGTAATATGTTTCATTTGATATAGAATCAGTGCCAACAAATGTGCTGCAATGCAGAATTTTATGTACAAGTTGCAGGAAAAAAAAAGCGTAAAATATTTATACCACCTTAAATCTAGACGTGACAGATTCAAACTAAGTGCTTCCCACAGAAAATATAGATTATTGTCTTGAAACTTTGTCAAGTTGGAGGCATCCCTAAAAGTCCAGGTAAGTATAATTTGGATCTATTAATTTAAAAAGGTAAATATTAACAGACTTTATACCTTATAAATTAACCACTACTAATCAGTAGGACCATGTTACTGCATAATTGTAGACAACAGGGAAATACATGCATTGCCATCTGACCTCTTAGGAATGTTTATGGACACAAGTTAATATGCAGTGTATAGCACTTGGAATGTGGATCCTATGTAAACTGCTTTTCACTGCGGTAGCTGTCCTTATCGCCTGGACAACTTTAAAACAATAAGTATCAGTTGTGTATTTCCTGCACTATTCCTTTGAAATGTACACTTGCTGCATATCTTTATGTACAATCCCCTTTTCTTCTCTATATGTCTTTGTTCTTTGCAATTTATCTTCTTCATTAAAATGTTCATGATGCTGTGAAGAACAGGATTGGTTTTATGGTCTGTGGGACAGGGTTAGCCAGAACTGAGCACATAAAGCTGTAAAGAACACAATATTTTAAACCAAGTGTGTCTGGGTAAAAAGGGCTACAGCTCTTTAAAGGTTTAGGGACATTCAATACTGAATGGAACAAAACCTGACCTCCCTAAAACACCAATTCCATTGCATTGCATTTGATAATTCCTATAATACTTTGAAAGTAAATAAATAACCACCTACAGGAATATTAAAGGGACATTAATCCAATTTATTTCTTTCATTATTCAGGTAGAGAATACAATTTTAAACAACATTCCATTTTACTTTTATTTTCTAATTTGCTTCATTCTTTAGATATTCTTTGTTTAAGAAATAGCAATGAACATTGGTGAGCCAATCACACAAGGCATCTATGTGCAGCCATCAATCAGCAGCTTCTGAGCCTATCTAGATATGCTTTTCAGCAAAGAGTATCAAGAGAAAGAAGCAAATTTGATAAAAGAAGTAAATTAGAAAGTTGTTTAAAAATTGCATGCTCTTTCTAAATCGTGAAAGAAAAAATTTGGGTTTAATGTCCCTTTAAGTCCCCCGAGGTTCTGGTCTGCAAATAAAAATCTCTTTATAAAGTTTGGGGACAAAGTATCTAAACATAGATTTCGACAGCAGATAAGAACCATAGGCCCAACAAGTCTGCCCAAATATTTTCCAAAAGTATAAACTTATCTAGTTTGTAGGATAGCCTTATGCTTATTCCAGGCACTCTTAAAGAGACATTATATCCATTTTTTTATTTCATGATTAAGATACAATTATAAACAACTTCCCAATTTACTTCTATTACCAAATTGTCTGTTTTCTTGTTATCCTTTGTTGAAAAGCAGGAAGGTAAGTTCAGGTGTGTGCATGTGTCTGCAGCACTATACGGCAGCAGCTTTGCAACAATGTTATACATTAGCAAGAGCACAAGATGGCAGCACTATTTCCTGTCATGTAGTGCTTCAGGCATGTGCACACTACCTATCTAGGTATATCTTCAACAAAGAATAACATGAAAATAAAGCAAATTTGACAATAGAAGTAAATTGAAAACTTTTTTCAAATTGTATTCTCTTTTTGAATCATGAAAGAAAATGTTTGGGGCTTCATGTCCCTTTAAAGTCCCACACAGTGTTTGTCATTACCACTTCTTGTGGAAGTTTATTCCATGAGTCAATCACTCTTTCTGTAAAGAAGTGCTTCCTCAAATGACTCCTGAGTATACTACCCTTTAACTTGAGATCATGACCCCTTGTGCTTTCCTTTTTATGATAAATACTCACAGCCTCAGCTTTACTAAGCCCCTTAATATACCATCATCTCTCCTTAAAGCTATATATATTTAGGCTATTGAGCCTCACCTGGCAAGTTATTTTTTAGACCATGTACCATTTTAGTAGCTCATCTGCACAGATTCCATTTTGTTTATATCCTTCTGGGAGATCTGGTTGCCAGAACTGCACACAATACTCAAGATGAGGCCTAATGATCTGTAAAGTGGCATAGGAACCTTACTATTTCTGCTGCAAATACCTCTATCAATACAACCTTAGCACTCTACTGGCCTTACTCGCTGCAATGCTACATTGCTTGCTAAATTTTAAATTATCTGAAATAATAATTCTCATGTCCAGTTCCTCATTTGTAACCGTCATTTGAGCCAGCTTAGGTATACTTTCAACAAGTCATAGCAAAAGAACAAAGCAAATTAAATATAAGTAAATTGGAATGTTGGGCAAACTTACTTTGAGTTTTTTTTTCAAATTTTCAGAGCTAAAAATAACACGGAAAGGGGAAAAATAAAAAAAGTATATTGCAAAGTTGGTTTATTATGCATAACTAGACATTTTATATAAATATTTCAAGGTGTTTACTGTCCCCTTTAACTATGCAAGCAGCAGTTCAAAAACACCATTATTTTTTTGCACTTTTATGTGCCATTGAAGAAGATTGTTACATTGTCATGTAAACGTAGGAGTATGATAAACAATTAAGAAACCCTACATTTTATAACCTCTCAAATCTAGGCAGAATTGTATAGTGGGACTTACCTTCATATGGTGTGTCTGGTGGGCCAGCTATTTCTCCCCGAAGCTCTGAGAAATTCTCATCTACTAGATCTACTTTGATTTGGTTTTTGCTAGTCTAAAGAAATAAAAATAGTATTAAAATTCTGGTACATTAAAATATAAAAATAAAAACTGCATAAAGAGTAAACCCTAGAGGAGGTCATTTTCTAGGAAGGAGGACGTTTAAAAAAATATTTACTCTACAATTAGGATAAAATATTTTTTTTCCTTTTTTTTTTTAAAAAAAGGGGGGAAATGTGAAAAATTTAACAACAAATACAGTGTAAATTATGAGAAAATGTTTTTAATAATACAGTGGAAATCTCAACCCAGTTATCCCCAACTAAATACAAGTTTGTGGCTACAAATAGGACAAATCTACTAAAATTCCAGTATGACTTACATTCTGTGCACTTACATTCTATTTTTCAAGTTTAAAGGTTTATTTTAAATTCTTATCAGTTACAAACATAAAACAGTGCGATGATATTTTGGAACATCATGAGATAATGTTGAAAAGAGAACGATGTTCAATCATTTAAAGGGACACTGAACCCAATTTTTTTCTTTTGTGATTCAGATAGAACATGCAATTTTAAGCAACTTTCTAATTTACTTCCATTAGCAGATTGTCTTCATTCTCTTGGTATCTTTATTTGAAAAGCAAGAATGTAAGTTTAAATGCCGGCCCATTTTGGTGAACAACCTGGGTTGTTCTTGCTGATTGGTGGATAAATTCATCCACCAATAAACAAGTGCTATCCAAGGTTCTGAACTTTCTTTTTCAAATAAACATAGCAAGAGAACGAAGAAAAATTGATAATAGGAGAAAATTAGAAAGTTGCTTAAAATTGCATACTCTATCTGAATCGCAAAAGAAAAAATGTGGGTTCAGTGTCCCTTTAACATTGTGCTAATATCATACAAATTGCACTAGATATGGATACATAATATTCACATTGTAAGTGGTCCACTCACTAGACCTGGTGTCCTTAGGATGGCGGTCTGTGCATTGCCTAGTATGGTATGAGTGAGGACCATGATACAATTTTTAAGAGAGTGAACCAACTAGTAAGTCCTTGTATCTGTGCTTCTCCTATTCGTGCAATTTAACTTAACTTAAAACATTTCAAACCTCATGATTTAGAAAAACATAAAATTATGCTTACCAGATAATTTCATTTCCTTCAGTATAAGGAGAGCCAACGGCTTCATTCCTTACTGTTGGGAAATACTGAACCTGGCCACCAGGAGGAGGCAGAGACACCCCAGCCAAAGGCTTAAATACCTCTCGCCCATCCCCAAGTCATTCTGCCAAGGGAACAAGGAACAGTAGGAGAAATATCAGGGTATAAAAGGTGCCAGAAGAAAACACAAAATGTAGGGGGACGCCCATCGGAGAAACACGAGCAGGAGCCGTGGACTCTCCTTATACAGAAGGAAATTAAATTATCTGGTAAGCATAATTTATGTTTTCCTTCTTAATATAAGGAGAGACCACGGCTTCATTACTTACTGTTGGGAAACTTATACCCAAGCTCTAGAGAACACTGAATGATAACGGGAGGAACAAAAATAGAGGAGGACCCTAATCGGAGAGCACCACAGCCCGCAAAACCTCTCTCCCGAAGGCTGCTTTATCTGAAGCGAAAACGTCAAATTTGTAGAATTTCGAAAAAGTGTGTAAGGAGGACCAGGTAGCCGCATTACAAATCTGATCCATATAGGCCACGTTCTTAAAGGCCCAAGAGGAAGCCACTGCTCTAGTAGAATAAGCCATAATTCTCTGAGGAGGTTTATGTCCCGCTGTTTCATAGGCTAAGCGGATAAGACTCCTCAAACAAAAAGATAAGGAAGTTAAGGAGATCTTTTGACCCTTTAAGCTTTCCAGAACATGCCACAAACAAGGAAGAAGTTTGCCTAAAATCCTTAGTAGCTTGAAGATAAAACTTCAATGCACGAACCACGTCCAAATTATGAAGTAAACGTTGCTTTGAAGAAGACGGATTAGGACACAAAGAAGGGACCACAATCTCCTGATTGATGTTGCGGTCTTACACAACTTTAGGGAGAAACCCTAACTTAGTACGAAGGACAGCCTTATCCGAATGGAACACTAGATAAGGAGGCTCACATTGCCAGGCGGCAATCTCAGATACTCTTCACGCCGAGAAAGAGAACTTTCCAGGACAACAATTTAATATCAATTTCATGCATAGGCTCAAACGGAGCACGTTGCAAAACTTTAAGAACCAGATTCAGACACTAAGGGGAACCAAAGATCTCTACACAGGTCTGATCCTAATCAGAGCCCTAACAAAAAAGACTGAACATCTGGAAGCTCAGAGAGTAACCGGCTTACGAACTTGGATGAGTATCAATAACTCTCACAGAAAAAACTCTTGGCTAGGACTAAGCTTTTAATCTCCACGCAGTCAGCTTCAGAGAATATAGATTTTTATAAACAAAAAGGACCTTGTTCCAGCAGATCCCTCTGACAAGGTAACTTCCATGGAGAAGAAGATGACATCTTTACTAGGTCTGCGAACCACGTCCTTCGCGGCCACAATGGAGCAATCCGAATTACTAACGCCTGCTCCTGCTTGATGCAGGCCACTACCCGAGGAAGGAGTGGTAATGGCGGAAAAAGGTAGATTAGATTAAACCTCCAAGGCACCGCTAATGCATCTATTAGCTCCACCTGAGGATCCCTGGACCTCGACCCATATCTTGGTAGTTTGGTATTGAGACGAGACGCCATGAGATCTATCTCTGGCATCCCCCACCTGTAGCATATCTCTGCAAACACTTTGGGATGGAGAGGCCATTCCCCCGGATGAAAGGATTGTCTGCTGAGAAAATCCACTTCCCAGTTGTTCACACCCGGGAATGTGGATCGCTGACCGCGAACAGCTGTGTGCCTCCGCCCACTCCAGAATCCGAGATACTTCCCTCATTGCTAGGGAGCTTCTTGTTCCCCCTGATGGTTAATTTAAGCCACCAAGGTTATATTGTCTGATTGGAATCTGATAAACCGGGACAAACCAAGAAGAGGCCATACCTTCAGGAGCATAGTAAATTGCTTGAAGTTCCAAAACGTTGATCGGGAGGGAGTGTTCCTCCTGTGACCACAGGCCCTGTGCCTTCTTGGCACCCCAAACAGTTCCCCCTCCTGAGAGGCTTGCATCCATAGTCACAATCTCCCAGGATGGTCTGAGAAAGGATGTTCCTCGGGACAGATGATCTGGACAGAGCCACCAAGAGAGCGATATTCTCGACCGGTTGTCCAGCATGCACAGCTGTATCTGTCTGAGACGGAACGTGGCAAAAGAAATTATGTCTATGCTGGACACCATGAGACAAATTACCTCCATACACAGATGGCCCTAAAGAGGTCTGGAGGGCAAGACATGCCTAAGCGAGCTTGCACCGTCTCTGGTCGGTTAGAAATATCCTCAAGGATATTGAATCTATTAAAGTACCTAGGAATTCTACCATGGTGCTTGGAATGAGAGAACCATTTTCTTCCATCCATGTGATCGAAGGAGAGAGAAAAGAGATACTGAATGGTCCTCTGCTAGATGAAAGGATGGTGCTTGAAACAATGTTGTCCAAGTAGGGAGCTACTGCTATACCTTGGGTTCTGGCGACGGCCAGGAGAGCTCATACAACCTTTGTAAAGATTCTTGAGGCTGTAGCTAGACCAAACGGAAGTGCAATGAACTGGAAGTGCTGATCCAGGAACGCAAACCTTAGGAACTGGAAGTGGTCCCTGTGGATTGGAACGTTTTGTTGAGAGTTTCGTTGAGAGTTAAAAGTGGAAAGGAGAGATGGGAATATTAATTTACCCTGGGTTGTAAATCAGGAAAGATACTATATCAAGACAAATACACCCTATGTTAGAATCTGAACTGATGGAATTATTGTAGTATATATGAAGACAAATATGTATGATATTCTGTTGGATTTGTTCTGTTGAAACAATTTTCTTTTTTTGTTTGTATCTGATATAGAATACTAATAAACTTTTCTTTTTTCCAAAAAAAAAAAAAAAAAAAAAAAAAAAGGAACGTGAAGGTAGGCATCCTTCAGATCTATAGTGCTCATGAACTGTCCTTCCTGAACTAGAGGAAGAATGGACCTTATTGTCTCCATCTTGAATGAGGGGACATTTAAAAACTAGTTTAAGCACTTTAGGTCCATAATTTGGACGGAGAGTTCCAACTTTCTTTGGGACCACAAACAGGTTTGAGTAATATCCCAAACCACTTACTGCAATAGGAACTGGGACAATGACCCCCTAAGGAGGACAGATCCCACACGCACCCCAGAAAGGCTTCCCTCTTTTCTGGTCTTAAAAAGACAGGCTTGAAAGGAGAAATCTGCCCTTGGGAGGATGAGATTTGAAACCCATCTTGTATCCCTGAGCTATGACCTCCAGGACCCATGGATCCTGCACATCCCTGGACCAAGCATCTGAAAACATCGAAAGTCTGCCCCCTACACGATCCAGCTTTGGATCGGGGCCGCCCCTTCATGCTGACTTGTTCTTGGCAGGCTTCTTGTTATGCTTGGATTTATTCCAGGATTGAGCCGGCTTCCAAGTGCTCTTGATTTGCTCTGACTTAGAGGACTTTTCAGAACAAAAGGAACAAAAATTAGATCCTTGTCCCTTAGATTTGTTCTTTTTATTCTGCGGTAGGAAGGCACCCTTGCCCCCTGTAACCGTGGAGATAATGGAGTCCAGGCCTGGACCAAATAAAATGTTTCCCTTAAAGGGGAGGAAAAGTAGACTAGACTTAGAAGTCATGTTCGCAGACCAGGACTTCAGCCAGAGCGCCCAACGCAGCTGCACTGAGAAACCAGCAATTTTAGCATTCAGGTGAATAATCTGCATGTTTGCATCACATATAAAAGAATTAGCAATTCTCCAAGCCTTAATTCTGTCTTGGATAACGTCCAGGGGACCCTCCACCTTGATCAATTCCGCTAACGAGACACACCAGTAGGCCGCAGCTCCAACAACCGAGGCAACAGCAACTGCCGATCGAAATAAATATCCTGTATGCTGAAACATTTTCCTGAGAAAAGTTTCCGTCTTCTTATCCATCAGCTCTCTGAAAGACGAGCTATCCTGTCAAGAGGGATAGTAGTACACTTAGCCAACGTGGAGATAGCACCATCCACCTTAGGGACAGAACCCCACAATTCCAGCTGAGAGTCCGGGAATCATTATTTTAAAAGGCAGACAAAGGGGAAAAGGAAGATCCAATTCTATCCCATTCGTTTTTAATAATATTTGAAATTTTTACAGGAAAAGTTAGCTGTGCTACCCTGTCCTCGTACACTCGGTCTAATTAAAGGATCAAAGGTTCATCAGGCAACTTGGCCTCTAATGTCAACAGAACCTCCTTTAGAAGAAAACGTAGGTGTTCAATTTTAAATCTAAAGGCTGGCTCCTTCGCAGTCTGAGGCCTAGAGGTAGCAGACTCCAATCCAGAAATTGGATCCTCTAAAGACTCAGAGTGTGACCCATCATGGGATACTTGAAAGGCAGACAAATCAAGCAAATCACTGGGCGTCCCCAGGACCGGAGCTATGTTTAAGCTTTCGCTTGCGCTCAGCAGGGCGAAGTAGAGCACTAAGGGCCTCAGACACCGCTGTCTTTAACTGCGTGATAAAGTCTGATGGTAAAAGGCTCCCTCCAGATGGAGGATCAGGCGTGCTACAGGAAACTGCATGTGACAATGGATATGATTGATGGGTATGCAAGGCGAGTCCTCAGAGGTGGACTCTTAGACATAATAACCTTGTTGATGTATATGGAACATAATTGAGAGAGCGGGCACACCAAGGCCTCCTCACAATATAGACAGGTATTGCCATTAGGAATAAAGGGAGTACCCTCAAGCATATTAGGATCCTCCATAGCTTGCGCTAACAGTAGGATACAAATAAACACACTTTTTAATTTCTTACAAAAACGGCACCTTTATACCTCCAATGACTGGGGCACTCGCCACCTCCTAGACCCAGGCAACCAGAGAAGAAGTGACCTCTCGGACAGCTCGCTCGGTCAGGAAAGAGAAAACGGAAGTGAGACCACACCCGGTCACGTACAGCGCAAGGCAGGACTGCCCCTGCTATGAGAAAAAGCACGCCAAGCTACAAGCTGTGCAGTGTTCAAAGTGAAAGTAAAACACCTGTATGTTCCGTTACTGCATAACAACAGTCTATGAGCTCAAAATAAATCTTACACATAAAGCAGCATAAATCAAAGAAACACATTTTATTAATCCCCACTGATCAATAACCTCCCTCAGTAGATATTAACCCATAATTCTATAAAGATAAAAGGAGTCACACTGTGACCCTGTCTTCAGCAATTTCAACATAAGTAAAAAAAGAAACAATCTTGCCAGAATCCATGCTGTGGAACAGAAACACAGCCTCTCAAGTGTGACAGTCTTGTAGCATCATTCCTGACATGGACTTGACGAGTTTCACTGTCTGCTTTCTTCACTCAACACTGGTTGCTTAAGGAGCTGTTAGCAGGCAGTCTAAATGGGTTCGCAGAAAGACTCTCCCTGCATCTCCAGACTCTAACTTTCGTCAATGCTCTCACTCAGAGGCTGACAAGACTACTTAAAACTCCAGTTCCATAATGAAAGGCATATATCCCTCCTGAGGAACAACTCTCAAATCTTCTGACACTTCTCTGCCATCCTCCTGTGATGAAAGGCAAAGAATGACTGGGGGATGGGGAAGTGGGAGAGGTATTTAAACCTTTGGCTGGGGTGTCTTTGCCTCCTCCTGTTGGCCAGGTTGAGTATTTCCCAACATTAAGGAATGAAGCTGTGGACTCTCCTTATATTAAGAAAGAACAGTCCTTAACATATTGATTATAATTTTTGCTTTGGAGCAGTTATGTACATATGTGGTAATAGGTGAAAGAACTGAGCGGCCTTTCCCATGTGTGTAAATCTGGCTACTTATGTGTGTCATGCAGATAGGTTGAGGGGAGGGGGGGTTGGGAAGATTGGTGTAAGGAGGAAATAAGGACCTTTGCTGTAAACTTACATTTCTGGGGGGGGGGGGTTTAAATTTAAATTTATTTTTCCTCAAAAAGCAATTATATTTTATTTTTTAAATCCTATCTAAATATAGCTTTCTATTTAAGATACATTGTAATCAAATGTTATTCATCCTGAAATTAGGATTAGTTTTTAATTATGTAGCACAAGGCTGTACATTCACAGCTGTAATGGGGAGGGGAAAACTTTGGTAAATTAATTCCATTAATTCATTCAAAGTTAACTGTCATGCTCTCCCAGATATTGCCTGCAGAGGATCAATGGAAGACAATATAAAATATAAATGTATAAATAGATATGTAGCATGGGTAGTGTGACGGATACCCCGGCTACCCCGACTGGGTAGCTCCGCCAAACGGGTCCTGCTTCCTCCCTGCCGACTGAAGCTTTGTAGCTGGCAAGTGACCACAGCCTGTAGCCACCCCTGATGCCCGACAGCACTAGTATTCAGGGTCCCACCCTGTGGCAGAATCTGGCTACCCAGACTGGGTAGCTCTGCCTGAGGGTCCTTCCTCTGCCTGGAACAGGCTTCTATGTAGCCCAGGAAAGTGATTTTAGCTGGAGCACACCTAAATAACTAGACAGACAAGCATTCAGGTGAAACAGGAACTGATTTTATTGAGAAACACACACATCTTGTATACACACAACTCATCTTCATAAGACACTGGACAATGCCCCGATTTTCCCGCCATTCCCGCCTCTCCAGACAGGCTGGCCCCTCCATAGAAGCCACAGGCCCAGGAGTGGCGGTTTTGGGGTGATCCCAATGGCACTTCCAGCATGTAATTTTAAAGCTCTCAGTCCCCAGATGCCAGTGTCAAAATGTGTGATTCGTTACTGGGGACCGGAGTTACAGTCCGTTGAAGTTATGGGGTTGGGGTGCCCAAAACCCCTGGTTCCCAAAGGAGCTCCCCTCCGGTAATTCTCCCACCTCTTGTCCTCCCTAGGGGCTACTAATCCCCAAAAGAGCAGAGCTCTGAGGCACAAGGTTGCTGGAGCAACCAGCGGTAAAATTAGCGGGTGTCCTGCGGCCGACCTGGAGTTCCAGGAACCCGGCCAGTCTAGGAGGGTTTAGCGCAGGGATAGTCACATAAGGCAAAGTCCCGAACAAGTGTGCCAAGGCCGGCTCCCAAACAATTGCTGTCCCACAAGTTCCAGTGCCCTTAAGTTCCATGGCCACACTGCCACTCTCTGCGACACCGGCTGACCCACCCCAGACCAGAGGGGAGGTTGCTCCTTGGTGGGGCAGGCAAAGCTCAGGTTCCCAAACATGTGGCACCAACTGTATAAGCTTTTATCCTCCTTGCCTAATGCAACGCCTGCCCCCGGTAAAAAATACTCCGGGACAAGAAAAGGGTAGAGACCCTGCCAAGCTACTGAGAGGAGAGACCGTCTGTCTCTTCTCCCGAGAAGGAGATCTACCGATGGGGAGGGAGGTCTGCCACCTCCACTCCATGGGAAACTGTGCTGCCGCTGGGGAGGGAGACCGGCTGTCTCTGCTCCCTGTATAGGGTTCTGCCACTGAGGAGAGAGACGAACTGTCTCCTCTCCCAGGAAGGGGTTCTGTGTAAGGGGAGGGAGGACGACTACCTCTGCTCCCAGGGGATGGCTCCGCCGCTGGGGAGAGAGACAGACTGTCTCCTCTCCCAGGAAGGGGTTCTGCTGCTGGGGAGAGTTATCGACATCCATCTCTCCCTGCAAGGGGTTCTCTGTAAGGGGAGGGAGACCGACTACCTCCACTCCCAGGGGATGGCTCTGCCGCTGGGGAGAGAGACCGGCTGTCTCCTCTCCCGGCTCTGCTGCTGGGGAGAGAACGACTGTCTCCTCTCCCAGGAAGGGATTCTGCTGTGGGGAGAGACCGACTGTCTCCTCTCCCAGGAAGGGATTCTGCTGCTGGGGAGAGTTATCGACATCCATCTCTCCCTGCCATGGGTTCTCTGTAAGGGGAGGGAGGACGATTACCTCCACTCCCAGGGGATGGCTCTGCTGCTGGGGAGAGAGACGGACTGTCTCCTCTCGCGGGAAGGGGTTCTGTGTAAGGGGAGGGAGGACGCTTACCTCCTCTCCCTGGTTTCCTGGAGCTGTTACAGGTGCTGGGCAGAGGCCGGCGCTCTCTGCCCTGTTGCCAGCGCTTCTGCTGGGGTGGCCCCCTGGTCCAAGACCATAAGCATGAAGCCAGACTGCTGATCAAGATCCAGCAGCCCTGGTTCTTTTTCTTGGTTGCCCCTCCTCCATGGTCGAGCTCCATGAATTCCAGAGGGCGGCACCCTAGATCTGTATACCCTTGGCACGCTGCTCAATGAGATCTAGCAGCCTCTTGTATTCTTTGACCAGTGCCTCTTCCTAGTCAGTTATAAAATCCAGATCGTCGAGCAGCCAGGTTTCCTCCAAGAGATCCAGCAGTTCCTCTTGGAGCCCAGAGATATCCTGCAGACCCTGGTCCGTCTCGCTCCCAAACTGTGGGTCCTCTGTCCTTTTTGCAAACAGTAATCCAGGGCCGCCGAACCCAAAGCCCTCTGTGGGGGAGCCGTCCTCCACCCACATCTCTTGCTGGACTAGTCTATATAGAACAGATAGCCATTCTTTCTTTGGCTGTTCTCCCAGGAAAGGCAATCGCAAGTCCCATCGGACCCAGTACCTCTCATTATTCGTGGGGAGGACCTATCCATCATTCCACTCCTATTGAAGAGCCTCCCCCCAGAGCTCTCGGAGGGCAAGGTTTCTCCATCCCAGAATGTCCTGTTCCGGAAAAGGAACTTTCGTTCCGGTCAGCATCTTTTGTACTCTCCCTAGGAACTCTGCCTCCATATTTACCGGATACTGTGGCGCTTCACCTCTGTCAGCAGGAACCTTGTAAAAGAAGCAGATCCCACCGCTGCCAACCAATGTGACGGATACCCGGCTACCCCAACTGGGTAGCTCCGCCAAACGGGTCCTGCTTCCTCCCTGTCGACTGAAGCTCTGTAGCTGGCAAGTGACCACAGCCTGTAGCCACCCCTGATGCCCGACAGCACCAGTATTCAGGGTCCCACCCTGTGGCAGACTCTGGCTACCCAGACTGGGTATGAGGGTCCTTCCTCTGCCTGGAACAGGCTGCTATGTAGCCCAGGAAAGTGATTTTAGCTGAAGCACACCTAAATAACTAGACAGACTAGCATTCAGGTGAAAAAGGAACTGATTTTATTGAGAAACACACACATCTTGTATACACACACACAACTCATCTTGATAAGACGCTGGACAATGCCCCAATTTTCCCGCCATTCCCGCCTCTCCAGACAGGCTGGCACCTCCATAGAAGCCACATGCCCAGGACCCAGGGGTGGCGGTTTCAGGGTGATCCCGGTGGCACTTCCAGGGAGTCGGTCCCCAGATGCCACAGTCCAAAAATCAGCATGATTCGTTACTGAGGTCCGTTGAAGTTATGGGGTTAGGGGTGTCCAAAACCCCCGGTTCCCAAAGGAGCTCCCCTCCGGTAATTCTCCCACCTCTTGTCCTCCCTAGGGGCTACTAATCCCCAAAAGAGCGGAGCTCTGGGGCACATGGTTGCAGGAGCGACCAGGGGTAAAATTAGCGGGTGTCCTGCTGTCCTGTGGCCGACCCGGAGTTCCAGGAGCCCAGCCAGTCTAGGAGGGTTTTCCTGGTCATACACCAGCTCTTCACAAAACAAAAGCTTCTAGAGATTGTGGTTGCTCTGAGGAGCCCAAAACCAATGAGAAACAACAGGGGTGAGGTTGTAGGGGGGTGGGGTGTAGCCTTAGCTGTCTGGTATCCGTGACAGGTAGCCTATAAATCATAACTAGGGATGATAACTATAAAATAAGTAATTGGAAGTGCAAAATTACACAGATTTAATAATGTGGCACCAATTCAACTGACATGAAAGGTTCCTTCCATGCTGTGCCTGCTTGTAATTTATAAAGACAATGTTGCACGCCCGAGGGGGGGTCAAGTGCACGTGCGAGGGGGGTGTCACGGGCACGCTATCATGCACACAATGGGGGGAAAATGCAAATAGGCTAATCTTGGATTGGAAGACAAAATTTGTGTCAGGGTTTTTACCCTGTTGTGTTTGCCATGTGCTGCTGGCAGCCATTTTACTCACCTCTCTTCCTGAATTTGGTGCATTGTGGGGGATGCTGCTCAATTCCTGCACTTCCTTTTATGGCCAAACTGCTGTGCATCATCCATGCGAGACAGGATGCAGTCTCAGAATTGTGATGTCATCACTTATTATTTAAAGGGCCTCTGTTCAGTATGCTTTGCCTTTGCGTTGTCTCAGACCTGTTTGTGAGAGTTCCTGTGTATTACCTGGCTGCCTGACGTCCTTCCTGGTTCCTGATCCCTGGCTTGTTCCCGACTCTGCTGTTTTCCTTGTTCCCGATTCCGGCTCGTCTGACTATTCACTTTGGCTCCTGACTCGGCTCGTCTGACTACCAGTTCTGGTTTTTATTCCTGGCTTGTTATTTGACTTGTGGACGTTTTATTATTTTTTGCCATTAATAAAGGTGTGATTATTTTTGCACTTCTCGTCTCAGTCTGATTCCTGGCACCCTGACAATTTGTCACTCACAGTGAGGCCATTCTCCTCTAGGCGTGGGAGGGTGGTCAAGCCTCAGAACACTTGGTAAACAGACAGGAGAAAAGTAAGTTTTCTAATAATTTTACTATCAAAGTTTTTTTGTTTTTTTTGAATGCTCATATACATTATAAACTTAATCATCTATGTGGCTGTTTTGGTTTTGTGCTGACTGGTCCTTTAAGTAAGATTTTCGATTTTACTTGCTTTACAAACTGGTACACTTACTATAGAACTCACCATTTCCTCACTCAACATCCTTGCTCCCAGAATATGATCAGACCGCTCACTAATTTTGAACTCTTATTTATTCAAAACCCAACCCCGAGACACACTATTTCAAAAATATACAAAATACTGACTCACACACAACCTGGACAGGTATTGGGTTATATGGAGGCCTGGGAGAGGGATCTAGGCAAGATAATTCTTCCTCAGACTTGCTCACAAATATTACAACATAATATGAAGACATCAAGCTCTGCTAGCATTGTAGAATTAAATCTTAAAATATTACATAGATGGTATTACACACCTCGCAGACTCCATAAACTTTTCCATAAGTCAAATAATAAATGTTGGAGATGTGGACACGTGGGAAGTGATATGGCACATATGTGGTGGTGGTGCTCGGCAATTCAAACATTTTGGAGACAAATTATTGCGGAAATTGAAAAGATTTTAGACTTTCGGTTCCCATTAGACCCCTAATCTGGCTCTTGAATAAACCACCCCCTTTAAAATACAAACCATTTTTGAAGTTATTCACCATAATGACGAATAGTGTTAAATTTCTAATAGCAAAAAATTGGAGAGGCAAAGAGCCCCCCCCACAAATATATGTGGATACAAAAGACTTCGGAATTGATAGCACTGGAAGAAAGCCACTACATAACACAATGCACATTTTTGCAGAAATGACCTCACTATGGGAACACTACACTAACATAAGGAAAAGAAAAGGAGATATTCCAATAAGTATAACTCATTGAATGGAATTAAATAGTATTGTACTAGCGCTCCAACCAATTTTTAACGAGAGAGTATTAATAATCTGAATCAGTGAAAGATATGTTTAATCACTGTTATTTTTATTGATTGTTTAATTTTCTTAAACCATATGGATAACCTACAACTGCACACAGAAGAATGAATTATGGACATTTTATAATTAGATGTGTGGTGCGAACAAAAGTTATAGTTTAGTTTTTGTTTGGAAAAATAAATCAGCCTATGTATATATAAAAGGAGCTGCATCTCCACTCCTTGTAACCGACTTTTATGGAAATAAAGCGGATTTGGGGGGGGGGGGGGGGGGGGGTAAGATGTTCTATAAGATATGATCACATTCTTGGTTCTGTAATTCTCACAACTGTCTGCAGATATAACATTTTTTGCTTTTATGATTTAGATAAAGCATACAATTTTCCAGTTTACTATATATATATATATATATATATATATATATATATATATATATATATATATATATATATATATATAATATTTTTTCATTCTCTTTGCATCCTTTGTTGAAGGAGCAGCAAGAGGCAGAAATTGGAAAGTTGTTAAAAATTGCATGCTGTAAATCATGAGAAAAAAAAATTGGGTTTCAAATCCCTTTAAAAAAGGGACATAAAACCCAAATTCTCTTTCATAATTCAGATAGTGCATGCAATTTTAAACATCTTTCCAATTTACTTCTACAATCAATCTTTTTTTTTGTATTCTTTGTTGGAAAGCATACTTCTATAGACTTAGGAGTAGCAATGCCCTCAGCTTACTGCTGATTGGTGGCTGCACTTACATATCTAATGTCAATCTCTCTGACCCAGTGTGTTCAGCTAGCTTTCAGTAGTGCATTTCTGCTTCAACAAAAAATACCAATGAAAAAAAAGAAAATTTTATAACAGAAGTCAATTGGAAAGTTTTTTAAAAACATAACTTATGCTAACCTGATAATTTAATTTCCATCGAGGGGAGGAGAGTCCACGGCTTCATTCATTACTGTTGGGAATTAAGAACCTGGCCACCAGGAGGAGACAAAGAAACCATAGCCAAAGGCTTAAATACCTCCCCCACTTCCCTCATCCCCCAGTCATTCTGCTGAGGGAACAAGGAACAGTAGGAGAAATATCAGGGTATAAATGGTGCCAGAAAGAGATACATTTTGGCCTGCCCATCAGAGTTTTCCATCTAATGGGGAGGAGAGTCTGCGGTTTCATTCATTACTGTTGGGAACAAATACCCAAGCTCTAGGAGACACTGAATGAAACCGGATGGGTAAAAAGGCGGACCCTAATCAGAGGGCACCACAGCCTGCAAAAACAGCTTCCGCAGAAGCAAAAACGTAGAATTTGTAAAACTTTGTAAAATTCTGTAAGGAGGACCAGGTAGCCGCCTTACAAATTTGCTCCATAGAGGCCTCGTTCTTGAAGGCCCAAGGCGAAGCCACAGCTCTAGTTGAATGAGCCGTGATCCTCTGAGGAGGCTTATGTCTCGCTGTCTCATAAGCCAAGCGAATCAAACTCCTCAACCAAAAGGACAAAGAAGTAGCAGAGGCCCTTTGCCCCTTGCACTTCCCAGAATACACCACAAAGAGATGTAGACTGCCTGAAATCGTTGGTAGCCTGAAGATAGAACCTCAAGGCACGAACCACATCCAGGTTATGAAGTAACCGATCCTTAGGACACAAAGAAGGAACAAATATTTCCCTGATTGACGTTACGGTTAGACACCACCTTTCAGATACTCTGCGTGCCGATGCAATAGCCAGCAGGAACAGAACCTTCCAGGACAGAATCTGAATGTCAATGGAATGCATAGGTTCAAACGGAACCCTCTGCAAAACCTTAAGAACCAAGTTTAAGCTCCATGGGAAAGCAGACTGTCTAAAGATAGGCCTGATTCTAGACAGGGCCTGAACAAAAGATTGGATGTCAGGGAGCTCAGCGAGTCTCCTATGCAACAAGACTGATAATGCCGAAATCTGTCCTTTTAAGGAACTACCGGCAAGACCCTTCTCCAAACCGTCTTGGAGAAAGGACAGAATCCTGGATACCTTCACCTTATGCCAAGGATATCCCTGCTTCTCACACCAGGACAAGTAAGTCCTCCACACCTTATGGTAGATATGACGAGTGACTGGCTTCCTTGCCTGAATTAGAGTAACAATCACACTTTCAGAAACGCCTCTCTTGGCCAAGACTAGGCGTTCAATCTCCACGCAGTCAGCCTCAGAGAATCTAGATTTCGATGTTGAAAGGGGCCCTGTTCCCGCAGATCCCTGCGACAGGGTAATCTCCACGGCGGAGAAGATGACATCCCCACCAGATCCTTAAACCACGGGTCCTGTTTGATGCGTGCCACTCTACGAGGTAGAAGTGGGAACAGTGGAAAAATATAAGCTAGGCTGAATCCCCAAGGAACCACTAAGGCATCTATCAGCTCTGCCTGGGGATCCCTGGACCTCGACCCGTATTGGGGTAGCTTGCAATTGAGTCTGGACGCCATGAGATCTATCTCAGGCGTTCCTCATCTGTGACAAATCTCTGCTAACACCTCAGGGTGAAGAGACCATTCCCCAAGATGGAAGGATTGTCTGCTGAGAAAGTCCTCTTCCCAGTTGTCCACACCTGGAATGTGAATCGCCGAGAGCAAGCAGTTGTGGGACTCCACCCACTTCAAGATCCGTGACACCTCCCTCATTGCGAGGCAGCTCCTCGTACCCCCTGATGGTTGATGTAAGCCACCGAGGTAATGTTGTCAGTCTGGAATTTGATGAAGCTGACCGACCCCAGAGAAGGCCATGCCTTCAGAGTTCCAGAAAAGTTTATAGGAAGGAGAGACACCTCCCAGGACCATTTTCCTTGTGCAATCCTGGCACCCCAAACAGCTCCCCTTCCTGCCATGTGGTCACAATCTACCAGGACGGTCTCAAGAAGGATGTCCCTATGGACAGGTGCTCCGGGCAGATCCACCAACAGAGGGAGTTCCGAGTCCGAGCATCCATGGATATCAGCTGCAATAGATCTGAATGAATGATCGCCGGTCCACTGCCTCAACATGCACAATTGAAGAGGTCTGAGATGGAACCTGGCGAATGGGATGACATCTATGCTTGACACCATGAGACCTATTACCTCCATACATTTAGCCACCGAGGGGCTTGTGGAAAACAGAAGGGCAAGACAGGAGGACGCAAGCTTCCTGTGTCGCTGATCTGTAAGAAATATTTTCATGGACACAAAGTCTATTATCGTGCCCAGGAACTCCCCCCTGTTGCTGGGAAGCAAGGAACTCTTTCCTGAGTTGATCTTCCAACCGTGAGATTGGAGCAAAAGAAGAAGAGCCCTTGAATGATCCTCTGCGAGACTGAGCGACGGCGCCTGAACTAGGATGTCGTCCACATAAGGCGCTACCGCAATGCCCCCCCAGAACCTTCGTGTAGACTCTCGGGGCCGTCGTCAGACCAAAGGGAAGGGCCACAAACTGGAAAGTGTTGGTGCAGAAACGCAAATCTTAGGAACCTGAAATGGTCACTGTGAATTGGCACATGAAGCTAAGCGTCCTTTAAGGCTATAGATCTGATAGTTTCCATTTTGAACGATGGAACACTCAGAAACTTTTTCAAACACTTTAGGTCCAAAATCGGGCAAAACGTGACCTTCTTTGGAACCACAAAAAGACTGGAATAGTACCCAAGACCCCTATCTGCTAGGGGTACTGGTACAATAACCCCTGAGAAAGGACTCTCTCTTTTCTGGTCTTGAAGACAGGTTTGAAAATCCAGATAGCAACAGCACCACAAAGTCGGCAATTCAATCTTTTCTTTATTGGGACATCAGAAAATTCAACAACACGACGTTTCAGTCTAACTGACCTTAATCATGTGATATCACATGATCAAGGTCAGTTAGACCGAAACGTTGTGTTGTTGAATTTTCTGATGTCCCAATAAGGAAAAGATTTAATTGCCTTCTTTGTGGTGCTGTTCCTATCTGGATTTTCATTTCTACCTAAGGTTTTGGGCAGGACCTTTGGAACGTGCACCCTTTGGCAGATTGGTTCTGTGCCTGTTGATTTTTTTTACTTGAAGACAGGTTTGACAGAAGGAATCTGCCCCTGGGCAGATGGGATCTGAACCCTATCCTGTAACCCTGGGCGACAACCTCCAGTACCCAAGGGTCCTGAACGTCCTGCAACCAGGCTTCTGAGAAGAGAGATAATCTGCCCCCTACATGGTCCGGAGACCGGTCAGGGGCCGCCCCTTCATGCCGATCTTGTCTCGACGGGCTTCTTGCTCTATTTAGACTTGTTCCAAGATTGAGCTGGCTTCCAAGATCCCTTGGACTGTTCCACTTTTGTGGCGGGCTGCTGGCGCAGGGCCTTGTCCGCACGAAAGGGATGAAAAGTAGATCCCTTAGGCTTAGCCTTCTTATCCTACGGTAGGAAAGATCCTTGCCTCCCGTAATCGTGGATATGATCGAATCCAATCATGGACCGAACAGAATCTTTTCCTTGAAAAGGCAGGGACAACAGCCTCGACTTAGAGGTCATGTCCGCAGACCAAGATTTTAGCCACAGAGCCCTGTGAGCTAAAACAGAAAAACCTGACACCTTAGCATTCAGGAAAATAATTTGCATATTGGCATCGCAGATGAAATTGGCAACCTTTAGCGCCTTAATCTTATCCTGTATCTCATCGATGGAAGTCTCCCCCTCTACCATTTCTCACAGGGATTCACACCAATATGTCGCAGCTCCAGCGACTGCCGCAAGGGCCGCCGCTGGCTGAAAGACAAACCCTGTATGCTGAAACATCTTTCTCAACATGTTTTCCAGCTTTTTAGCCATGGGCTCTTTAAACGACTAACTATCCTCGATGGGAATAGTTGTCGGCTTCGCGAGCGTAGAGATAGCCCCATCCACCTTAGGGATGGTCCCCCACAGCTCAAGCTGAGAGTCCAGAACGGGGGAACAGTTTCTAAAAAGAAGGGGAAAAGGAAGAACCTAATAACTCCCATTCATTCCTAAAGGGACACTGAATCAGAATGTTTTCTTTCGTGATTCAGATAGAGCATGCAATTTTTTTTTTTTTTTTTTAAACTTTTATTTACAACCAGCATTATATTGAGAAAAATTAAATTACAAATTTTGTACCACGCAGGGCCCGATATCACATATTGCAATTAACAGACAAAACAAGAAAAAAACAAAAACAGAGGCAAAGATAAGAAAATTGTCAATATTTCACAAAATTATGCCAATACATAGATTCAAAAATAGATTATATACTCTGCTGGGATTTTTTTGATCTATTTTCTTAACATCACAACAAATTAGACATTTTACTACACAGTAATCTGAAAAATTTTAAAGAAAGAAGAACAAAAAATAAAAATAAAAAAAAACGGGAGGGGAGGGGAGGAATCTTGACCCACCGGTTTGAGGCTTGAGCAGAGCGGATTATCAAGCCCCCAAAAAAACTAGCTCTGAGTTTCTGAAAGGATAAATAATATATTCTATCTCATTCGGTGACAGCGTTTTGATAAATACTGACCATTTTTTGAAAAAAAACCTTCAATATCTGTTTCCTTTTCCATATTGGTATCTTTTTGTTCTAACATAAACTGTTTCTTTAAACAGTTTTTAAGCTCATTTATACTGGGATTCCTACTTCCTTTCCATTTCTTAAAAATCAAATATCTTGCCGCTAAGATAATCATATTCACTATTTTATTATACGGCCAAAGATTTTTAGTCGCTTCCCATAGAAAAATTACATCAGCCACTTTTAATTTTAAAGGGGAAATTTTTAATACTTGATTAATCCGGTATTCAATCCTAAAACAAAAGTGTTTGATTCTGGGGCATTCCCAGATCATATGAATGAGATCTGCCGTATAATATCTAGACCCCTTCTTCGGAGTGTAGTAGGTCCTATATAGTAAATATGAGACTCTCTCCATGTAGCTGATAAAGTGATTTGTGAGACTTCTAAAATGGAGACATGAATTTTATTTACATTTATATCATCTTGGGGTATTATTAAATTCCATGCAGTTGATACATTTCCTAAGTTCTTTTCCCCTTTGTTGGAAATCAGGAATTGGTAACATGGGGAAATTGACATGAACCCGTTCCTTGCTAACACAAGCCAATTTTCCCAGGGACCAATTCCAGCCAGATTCATTTACCATCTTGGAGATAAAATGTCTTATTTGTAAATATGCAAAAAAATTCTTTGTTACAAAGGTTAAATTCTCTTTTCAAGCTCTCAAATGTTTTAATGCAATGTCTATTCCTATCTATCATCTGAGAAATATTATACAGACCTAGGGTATGCCAATTCTGAAAAGAAACCGATTGTAATCCCGCTTGGAATTTAGGATTTCCTTTAATTGGCATATAGTCAGAGATATTGCCTTTAATGGATAGTGTCTTACAAATCTTCCACCATGCTTGTAAAGGGTACATTAATGTTTTGAGTCTTTTAATTTCTTGGGGAACTAATTTGAGATTACAATGTATTAAGGCTAAAGGAAGAAAGGGGAAGCTTACACTTTTTTCAAGTTCATTATTTATTGCATAATCTTTATTTAAAATCCAATCAACCACTATTCGAGCAAGAAAAGCCAAGTTATATAGTTGTATGTCTGGCAGCGCCAGTCCCCCATACTTTCTAGGTAGTGAAAGTTTCAGTAGCGATATTCTGGCCTTTTTATTCTGCCATATAAAGCTTCTTATCATGCTGTTAATTTTACCAATGTCCTTCCGCTTAAGCATTATTGAGGTATTCTGCAAAATATATAATAACTTCGGAAGAAGAATCATTTTGAATGCAGCAATACGCCCTGAAATTGAAAGTGGAAGGTTCTGCCATACTTTCATGCTATCCCTGATCTCGTTCATCACTGGTATTATATTGAGATCATAGCATTTATCTATGTCAGATGATATTATTATCCCTAAGTATCTGAAAGATTCAGAGACTCTGAAGGGTATTTCTAAAACGGAACCAGGGGTCTTTCTGAAACAAAGTAACTCTGACTTAGACGCATTGATCTTATAGCCCGAGAAGGATCCAAATTGTTCTATGATTGACATAATTATGGGTATGTTATTTTGTGTGTTGGAAATATATAAAAGAATATCATCAGCGTACAACGCAATTTTGAGCTCTGTTTTACCTATTTTTATACCTTCCATTTGATCCCTTATTATTGCCAGGGGTTCAATTGAAATGTCGAAGAGGAGAGAGGGGGCACCCCTGTCGCGTTCCTCTTTCAAGTGGTATCTCGAGAGATAATATATTAACAATTATTTTTGTATATGACTTATTATATATGTTCTCAACAAATTTAAGAAAGTTTCCTTTAAGACCAAAATTTAACTAGAGACGTGACCAGGTGATCGTGATGGATTGAATCGAACGCTTTCTCAGCATCAATAGAGTCAATTGCCAAGTCTGAGGGGTCCCCCTCTCTCCCCAGCCCCATCCTCTCTGCGGACTTGAAATAGTCTATTGTAACTAAAACTTCTCTAACTTTTGCTGATGAGTTCCGTTTCTGCAGGAACCCTGCTTGGTCTTTGTGAATTTTTTCGGGGAGTACCATTTGCAATCTCTTGGCTATAATGGAGGTCAGAATTTTATAATCAGCATTCAATAGTGCTATGGGCCTGTAGGATTCTTTATTGATAGGATCCTTCCCGGGCTTCAAGATCAAAGCTGTGTAGGAAGCACAAAATTGAGAAGAAACTGCATTCCCTTCTACATAAATATAGTTAAAAAGCTTACTCAGGGATGGAGCGATCAGGGGCGTGAGAATTTTATAAAATTCATTGGGAAGTGCATCCGGCCCTGATGCTTTATTTAATGGGAGATCCTGGATAACTTTTAAAATTTCTGCCTCAGAGATTGGAGAATTTACTATTGACATTTTTTCACTATTGAGTGTCGGGCGAGTAATTTTACTCCAGAATTCTTCAGATTTGACCTTGTCTGAATTTTTCAAGGAGTAAATCTTTCTAAAGTAGTCTGAAAAGATATTAGAGATATCTTCCGTGTTTATATGAGTTTTCTCTTTGTGATGGAGTTTATCTATTAATGGGGATCGTCTTTCCCTTCTCATCAGATTAGCCAATAGCTTTCCGGCTTTATTACCGTGTCGGTAGAATCTTGCCTGAAGCTTTACCTCCTTCTGCGTCTCTTTGTAAATTTGAAATGTATCTCTTTCACTTTTTGATCTATTATACTTAACCCAATTTTCTTGAGAGTTATTAAGTAATTATTATATGAGTTAATTACTGATTTTGTCACTTCTGTTTCTCTCATCTTTAGTGTTTCAAGTCTATTAGCGCTATATGAGATTATTTCTCCCCTGAGAACTGCCTTTGCGGCCTCCCAGAAGATGTCCGGACAATCAACATAATCTTTGTTTATCTCCGTATATTCTTGATATTTCTTTTTTAGCCATATTTTAAATTTTAAGTCATTTGCCAACCATACAGGGAAGAAACAGCGAGAAAATCTTGGTTTAAGATTTTTATATAGAATTTATATTGTAACAGGACTATGATCTGATATATTGATAGGGAAGATTTTAGCTTTAATTTGCATTTTACAAAGTCTTTCGTCAATAAGGAATAAGTCTATCCTGGATAGTTTTATGAGCTCTGGATAAGCAGGTATAGTCTCTTACCTCTGGATTCTGCAATCTCCATATATCCCTTATTAATAAATTTTGAAATATTTTCTTAAACATTTTGGTTTCCAAGTTATCTCGCTTGTTCTTCCCTGCCATTGGCTTCTGTCTTAACCTATCTAATGCGGGGCCATGTTATAGTCCCCACCTAAAATTAAATATCCTACTGATTCAGTGAGAATTTTTGCCTGCAAATTATCCCAGAATATTGGGTCAAACACATTGGGTGCGTATAAATTGCAACGTGTATATAAGGTTCCCTCTATTTTTAATTTTAAAATTACATATCTCCCTTCTAGGTCTAAAATACTATGAAGAATTTCATAATTAATATTTTTCCCTAGCAGGATTGCCACACCTCTCTTCCTTTCTATGCCTGTAGCAGCAATTACCTCTTTTACCCATGAGGACTTCAGCTTCAGCACTTCTTCTAGATTTAAATGAGTTCCTTGCAGTAGGGCTACGTGAGTATCAATTATTCGTAAATGTGCTAAGATTAACTTTCGCTTAATGGGGGAAGTGAGACCTCCAATATTCCAAGAGGTTATTTTGCATTTATCCAATCTGCTCATTCCTCACCCAACCAGGCCAAAAAACCAACAAAAACAGGAAACAATAAACGTCAAACAAAATAACACAAACAACACACAAAGAGAGAGGAAAAAAAAAAAAACCAGAAGGAAAACAAAACAAACCCAAAAACACAACATAACAGAAAAAGGATAAACCAAAACAAACAGCACCCCCCCCAGCTGAGGGAGATTCCCCAGGGGCCCCGCATAACCCCTTATTGGCCCTTGAGCCCTGTATCATGTGTCAAACGGTAAGGTCTAATGAACAAATATGAAGCTACTTTACCTTCTATCACCTATTATCTTGGTTCCCTAACTCATTTACAAATTTTTCCGCTTCTTTGGCAGATTCAAAGAAATGAGCTTCATCATTGATTATGATCTTTAACTTAGCCGGATAGATTATCGTAGCACCATATCCCCCTTGGATAAGTTTTGTGCAGATTGGGGATAGCTCTTTTCTTTTCCCCGCTGTTTATGCGGAGAAATCTTGGAATAAATATATGTTGGTTGTCCCTAGTACAATGGGTTGGTTTTTCCGGTAATACTGAAATAGTGCAATTTTATCCTGAAAGTTCAGTAATTTTGCTATAACTGGTCTTGGTCTTATATTCCCCCTACCCCCTCTGTCTGTCGCCCCAACCTGTGGGCCCTTTTTACTATTATTGGGGGATAAGATGGAGGCAGGCCTAATAATTGCACTAAGGTCCTAGATATAAATTTTCCCAAATCCTCATATTGTTTCCCCTCTGGGACCCCGATTATTCTTACGTTGTTCCTCCTAGACCTGTTCTCTAGGTCCTCAATTTTAACTTGCATTTTAGATAGAGTTATGTCTATAGCTTTTAACTTAGAGCTGTGTATCGTGCTATTATCTTCCAAGTCTGATACTCTTTGTTCGGCTTCTTCGAGCCTATTTGAAAATTGCCTAATTTCATTAGTTAAGGAAAGAATGTCTTGTTTGATTTCAAATTGCATAGAATCAAATCTTGGAGCAAGCGCCTCTGTTATACTAGCTATTAGTGTTTGCATATCAGGTACTTCTTTGTCATAGGAAAGATTGGAGCGGGCTGAATGAGTGTCCATCTGAGTTTGTGGCATTTTTATTTTTCCTATCTCTGTGCTTAGCCGCCATGGCTGGTGATGGAGTTTTGGTGTGTGTGTAGAAATTTATCCATAGATTAATGGTGTGAAAAAGAAAAGAAAAAATGGAGGAGAGGGGGCGAAGCCCCCCCCCCTCGGAGTGCAGAAGAAAAAAAAAAAAAAAAAAAAAAAAAAAGGAGGAGTGATATACGTGAGGATTAGTGAGGTGTGAAATGGTTGGTGAGGAAAGAGGAAAAAAAAAAAAAAGAGGCGAAAAAACAAGTGAGTTAGTGCTTTAGTTTATAAAAATAAGGTTAGTGAGTGATCTTGAGAAAGGAGTTGCTTACTAATATCTATAATTTTATGGACTTTGAGAAGTCTTGTCTAATTGCTCAGTATTAGGTTTCTTCCTTTGTACCAGGATTAGTACCTAGAAGTATTCTATCCAAAACTAGATATCTCCTGTCTTTAAGAAATTAGTTTTATGTTTCAAATGTTATGTATTTGATTCTAACTACCCCGCTAAGTTCGCACTTTAATCAAGGTTACATTTAGTGTATATAAAATAAGCAAAAAGCTAGCTCATCCTTATAGTCATAGAGAGAATAGTGTTCCTTCAGTTTTTAATTTATCTTCTCTACACCCTCCTTTAATTCAGGTAGATTTATCTAAAGAGGGAAGGGAAAGGGAATCAATTACCACTTTACAGCCTATCTTCGCATTTCTTTTTTGTCTAGTCAATTATATATTCAGAATATATCTGGTAGTATACAGTGTGTGTGCTACCTATCTACCAGTCAGTTAATTAAAGCACTGCTCCAAGTGTAAACCAGCACTCAGCACAATTATTAGTATTGCCAACTGTTTTTTTTTTTACTTGCCTGGATTAGCTATAGTTTATAATAAGCTTCTAGTTAGTTAATATGTTTTACTTCTATGTGCCTATGTTAAAACAAAGTACAGCTTTATATATACCACAAGTGAAAATTATTTACTGGTTACACTTAGACTTGTACAGCATCATCACATGCAGTTAGTGAAAGCGTATTGTGTAGCAAGTAGGTACAGAAAGTGCAGAGTACCCTGACAAACTAAAGCCACTATCAATGTCTAAATGAATCATTTTGCCCTTGTAATAATTGAATCGAGGGGGATGTCTTATACATTTTGCCAATAAGTAAGGATATTCTTATTAATTAGAAAGAATAGAAATATTGCATAATACATATTAGTGCTCTATTTATCAGTGTTTTGAGTCTCAAACCTTCTTTTAGCTTAATTTAATATATGTTTGGGAGGGGTTAATTACCTCTGGCAACCATAAAATAATACATTTCCCCACTCCTTTAAAAAAACTATGTGTAGGTGCCAAACCGCAGTTTTCCTTTTTCCTGCAAAAGGGAGCAAAGATAAGCATCAACTACCCAAAAAACAGAACAAGTATCAATAATGCAACAAATGATTGATACTTGCATCTATTAAAGCAAAGGTGATAAATTAAACATTTTAACAAAAGGCGATAGCATCTTGGTCAGGTGTTTTTAGCTTGGTTTGTTATAACTTCCAAGAGAATTATTTATAGTTATTTACAAGCAAGGCACAGTATTTAATTTTCTCTACACATCTAGTTATTTATATTCTAAATAGTGGCATTTCTATATATTGCAAGTTGAGACTATGTGCTAAACAGGATTTTCAGGTATTTAGCCTGCCTTGGATTAGCTTAATATGTATTCAGGAGAAGTTGGCTACAAATGACAAACATAACACAATGTTTCTTATTCCCCTTAGCATTAAGTTACTATGTATCTGCTTATACTTTGTAGTCAATTTGCCAATATTTCTTATTGCTCACACAATTAGGAAACTATTTGGCAGTTTATACTTTATGCATTGGCTCCCCTAAGACCTGTAATACTTATATTTAAGGAACTTTGCATAGCAGGCGGCCATGGGTTAGTTTGCATTATTAGTAAGCATGAAAAGTGTTTTTGTAACTTTCTTTCTTTTCTCTTTATGCCAGAAAAGTTGAAGAGTAATCAAAGTCAGAGATAAGCAAAAAAGGAGTGAGCAAGCAGTTCATAGCATTTAGAAAAGTTATTAGCACATGCAGTTAATATACAGCGTGTTATTTCCTCTTTTTCCTGCTGTTTATGGAAGATTAATCTTAGAGTGTCTCTCTCTTTAGAAAGTGGCTTATGTATTCTTCACTCTAATGTTATACAGATACTGTCTTATGAGACTTTTGAACTTAATTCCCCATAGGAAATGATTATATTTCGCAGCACCTTCTTTATATAGTGGCTTTTTCCCAATTTCTGAGCCGTTACTCCTTTATACTAAAATGTACCTTTTACCACGCAGCTCTGTGCGATAGTTATGACCAGACATCCGATTTCATGCTCCTGTTTTGCCTAAGCTGGGTGATTAATTTTATATTTCTCTTCAGCTCTGGCTAGGATATGCACCGCACTTCCACAAGCAGCATCGGTGTATGGAAGATTGCGGTGAACGGGCTGCTCCTTCTCCAGCTCTATGTGCTGACCTCCCCTGTAAAGTCAGGGTCTCCTCAACTCCCTCACGCAACACCGGTGGGAGGGGTGAGGACCGACAGCCAGATTCAAACGGTGTTGCTTCAGCTTAGGGAACGAAGCGAATCCGTTGGGGCTTAGACACTGCAGGAGGCTGTGCTTGAGTCGTTGCGTGGCCTGAGGGTTATGTCCAAGCAACTGTGTGTTCTGTGTCCGCGCTCCTTGCAGCCTGAAAGGATCAGCCTTCTGTAGTAGCGTCCCCTCTACCACCTCACGCAGCACCGGTGAGAGGGGTAGGGGCAAGCCACCAGACCGACAGGCAGATTCAAGCGGCGTTGCTTCAGCTTAGGGAACGAAGCGAGTCCATTGGGGTTTAGACACTACAGGAGGCTGTGCTTGAACCGTTGCGTAGCCTGAGGGTTATGTCCAAGCAACTGTGCGCTCTGTGTCCGCGCTCCTCGCAGCCTAAAAGGATCAGCCTTCTGTAGCAGCGTCCCCTCTACCACCTCACGCAGCACCGGTGGGAGGGGTAGGGGCAAGCCGGCAAACTTCTGTTTCTCCTTAAGGTTAAGAAATACCCAACTCAATAAAGACTAGAAGGGCCAAAGCAATATGGTGCGATGTACCTGCACCAGTGTGGAACCGGTATCCAGTTTTTTTTCAGATAATAGCCACCCAGGACAAGGGTTTCAGCGCGAGTTACCGCCAAATGGCTGTTGTGGGAGTCTCTAGAGAGAGCTTGCTCAGAGCCTGTCCTGCATTCAGTCTCCTCCCCCGGAACCCAACAAGAGCATGCAATCAGGGAATGTCGGAGCCTAGAGCATGCAATTTTAAACAACTTTCTAATTTACTCCTATTATCAAATTTTCTTCATTCTCTTGGTATCTTTATTTGAAATGCAAGAATGTAAGTTTACATGCCGGCCCATTTTTGGTGAACACACTGTTATTCTTGCCGATTGGTGGATAAATTCACCGACCAATAAACAAGTGCTTTCTATGGTCCTGAACCAAAAAATTAGATGCCTTCTTTTTCAAATAAAGAAAGCAAGAGAACGAAGAAAAATCGATAATAGGAGTAAATTAGAAAGTTGCTTAAATTTGCATGCTCTATCTGAATCATGAAAGAAAAAAAATTTGGGTTCAGTGTCCCTTTAATAATATTTGCCATTTTAACAGGAACCGGGAAAGTCTGAGGTACTACCCTGTCCTTGTATACCTTATCATGCTTAGGAATCTTAGGTTCTGGAACCTCCAGAGTAGAAAGCGCCTGCCGCAGCAAAATGCCATAATTCTCCATCCTAAACCTAAAACCAGGCTCCTCTGCAGCCAGAGGTTTAGATGACACAGACTCCAACCCAGAAGGGGCCTCCTCAGAAGAGTCAGAGAGGGCCTCGTCATCATATAAAGCCTTTGGGATTTCCATCGGCGTAGACAAACCCTGGGCCGGGCCGCCATGATACACCCTACACTTGCACTTAGCAGAACGTGGTAAGGCATGGATCACTTTCGAAACCCCCGATTTCAGTTGGTCCGCAAAGTCCGATGGCCAACGAATCTCTCCCGAAGGAGTAACGGTTGGACCTTGGGGCGCTGCATGTGCAATCAGAGATGCAGGGAACACACCTCACGTGACAAAAAACCCTCAGAGGTGGACAGCTCAGTAGTACTAGACATCTGTTTACATTTAGATGTGGTAACTTTATCAAGGCATATGGAACATAGTTGAGCAGGCTGATCTACTAGAACCTCCTCACAATAAACACAGGAATGAGACTTTGTTAAAGAGGGAGAACCCTCTAACACATCAGAGTCCTCCATAGCTTGCACTTTTGTTCAGACTAGCTAAATTTACAAAAGGCACCATTATACCTCCAATGGCCGGGGCACTCACCACCTCCTAGGACCCGGACTACAGAAAACGTGGAATCTATGCCGTGGAACAGGAACACAGCCCTTCATGTGTGACAGGTTAGTAGCCTAACTCCTGACATGGACTTGAGTGTAGAAAGCAGGCAGTGAAACTCGTCAACGCCGATTGCTTGTGGAGCTGTTAATATGAGTCCGGATGGTTTGAAAGAATGACTCTCCCTGCATCTCCAGACTGTAACTTTCATCCATGCTCTCACTGTGAGGCTGACAGGACTACTTAAAACTCCAGTCCAACTGCAAAGAGTACTACCCTCCATAAGAGACTACTCCGAATCTCTGGCACTTCTCTGCCATCCTCCTGTGACGAAAGGCAAAGAATGACTGGGGGATGTGGGAAGTGGGGGAGGAATTTAAGCCTTTGGCTGGGGTGTCTTTGCCTCCTCCTGGTGGCCAGGTTCTTAATTCCCAACAGTAATGAATGAAGCCGTGGAAATTATATGCTCTATCTGAATCATGAAATAAAAATTTTAGCTTGAGACGTGTGTGTTAAACACATTTAACATTTTTAATTTTAGCTAATTTAGCTTAATATTGGCTACAATTTTAGCCGGGAGATCAGTAAAATCAGCCGATTGGTAAAACCAGAAAACACAGGATATTTATATGCAGTATTAAAAAAAAAAAAAACGAAAAAAAAAAACCGCTTCTATAGGCTAAAGTGGCAAATATTTAGTGTGACCTCCCCTAACACTTGAGCAATAGCAGGAACCTGGCTCTCATACACCTATATGGAATGGAACCCTAATTAATGCCATTGCCAACACCTGTATTTGTCCTACTATTTCATGTCAAAATAATTGTTGTGAAAAACAGAATTTATGCTTACCTGATAAATTACTTTCTCTTGCGGTGTATCCAGTCCACTGATTCATCCTTTACTTGTAGGATATTCTCCTTCCCTACAGGAAGTGGCAAAGAGAGCACACAGCAGAGCTGTCCATATAGCTCCCCCTCTAGCTCCACCCCCCAGTCATTCGACCAAAGGTTAGGAAGAAAAAGTAGAAACCATAGGGTGCAGTGGTGACTGTAGTTTAAACAAAAAATTTTACCTGACTTAAATGCCAGGGCGGGCCGTGGACTGGATATACCGCAAGAGAAAGTAATTTATCAGGTAAGCATAAATTCTGTTTTCTCTTGCAAGGTGTATCCAGTCCACGGATTAATCCTTTACTTGTGGGATACCAATACCAAAGCTTTAGGACACGGATGAAGGGAGGGAACAAGACAGGTACCTTAAACGGAAGGCACCACTGCTTGCAAAACCTTTCTCCCAAAAATAGCCTCCGAAGAAGCAAAAAGTATCGAATTTGGAATAAAATTTGGAATAAGTATGCAGTGAAGACCAAGTCGCTGCCTTACAAATCTGTTCAACAGAAGCCTCATTTTTGAAAGCCCATGTGGAAGCCACTGCTCTAGTAGAATGAGCAGTAATTGTTTCAGGAGGCTGCTAGCCAGCAGTCTCATAGGCCAAACGGATGATGCTTTTCAGCCAAAAGGAAAGAGGTAGCAGTCGCTTTCTGACCTCTCCTCTTACCAGAATTGATAACATACAAGGAGGATGTTTGTCTGAAATCCTTAGTTGCTTGTAAATAGAACTTTGAAGCACAAACTACATCAAGATTGTGTAACAGACGTTCCTTCTTCGAAGAATGATTAGGGTTTGTTTTTTTTCTTTCTTAGAGCCGGCAAAGAGAATGACTGGGGGGTGGAGCTAGAGGGGGAGCTATATGGACAGCTCTGCTGTGTGCTCTCTTTGCCACTTCCTGTAGGGAAGGAGAATATCCCACAAGTAAAGGATGAATCCGTGGACTGGATACACCTTGCAAGAGAAAAGGTCTATAACACCAGGTTTGTGCACGACATACCACGTGTTTAATTCATTGGAAACTTGCTAATAAGACCAACTTTCAATCACATTATTCCATTTAAAATGAGAAAAATCACAGAATTTAACAGAAATAAAATCCTACTTTTGCATCAGCAAGGCAACTCTCAAAGGGAAATCAGCAAACTAACTGAATACTCAAGACGTGGTATTCAAACTGTTAAAGAAACTTGAAGAATCAGGAGAGGTGAAGGACAAAAAAAAAAAAAAAAAAGTCTGGAAGGCCAAGAAAACTTTCAAAATCTGATGAGCAGCTTCTCAGAGTTTCTTCTTTGAGAGACCGGAAGAAGTCCGGCAAGGACCTGGCAGCTTCATTGGGATGCCAAGTTGACCCTTCTACGGTCCAAAGAAGCTTGATCAGGAATGGTCTTTGTAGAAGGGTAGCAGCCAAGAAACCATTTTTTTGAGAGGGGAAGAGGGTGAAAAGGCTAAGATATGCTAAAGCTCACAAAGATTGGAATGAAAAAGTTTGTCTTGAGGAGGCATATGATTTTCTTAATAAAATCAGATTAAGTTATTGGATCTCAATAACAGCCTAACCCAGATAGTGAGCAAAGCGACATTAAAGATTAACCCTAACTACACACCCCACAAAAAAAAAAAAAAGAAAAATTTCATTAGATCAAAGAATCTAAACTAGTCGTCAATTTTCATGTGAAAGTGGCCGGTTTTTAAAAAAAAAACTATTAAAAACAAGGGCACTTTCATTCATGAAAATTGACATTTCAGCCGTTTTTTTTAAATTTACCTTTTCTTCTTGAAGCCGCTCCAGTGCTTCACAAGCCTCTTCATATGTCAGTAATGACGATTCCTCCATCCTGGTTTCGTCATTGCTGGGAAAGTAAACCAGGAAGAAGCAGACGGGGCATTGTTTCAAAACGGCAATTCAGCGTTTCATTAGAACAAGGTAAGTATTTTTAAAATACGGTACCATGTCAATTTTCATGAATGAAAAAAACATGCTATGTACAACATTTAAACTGAGGAAACAATCCTCAGAATGTTTACATTTAGACACCAATCAGAAAGTGCTACCCAGGTGCTGAACCAAAAATGGGCCGGCTCCTATGCTTACATTCTTGCTCAAATAAAGATACCAAGAGAACAAAGAAAAAATAATAGGAGCAAATAAGAAAGTCGCTTAAAATTGTATGTTCTATCTAAATCATGAAAGTTTAATTTTGACTAGACTATCCCTTTAAGGCCATTTGGGGTGAGGGTGGACGATCTGTTGATCCACATTGCATTCCTTCTGAAGCAAGTTCTTATCCTGGTCCCCCTCTACCATGCATTATTCCTCTATCAATACCTACAAAATGTTACAATGTGTCAGTATGCCGGAATGGTGCAGCTCAAAGAGTTTTTTGACACACTTCTAGAGTCTGGTCTATACTTAGTAATTCTATCCTTGATTGCCCTTTTAGTTTTCCCAACATAAAAGCTGGGGCATGAGCAGGAAAGTAGATAGATTACACACTCTGTATTACAATTTTAAAAAATGCCTTATTTTGTATATTTTACCATCATTTGCTGAAAATGCTTTGGCTCTGACCATAAATTTGGTAGGCCACATATTTACCACAAGGGAAGTTGCCTACAGTCATATAATATATATATGATTCAAGAGCCAATTTCTGGAAGGTGATCTAGAAACATCTACTGCACACCAGATTGTTGCACAGATTGGGAGCTCTCTTAGCAGTCAGGAGGGGAGTACTACTTACTACCTCAGAAACTTCATCACTTTATATCCCAGTGTTTACTTATAATACCCTTCAGTGAATTCCAATGACAGTTGAACTTATTTACTAAATATTTGGGCGAGGAGGAAGGTTGTTTTTTTATGAAATGGCTAATCATCTCTGTTCATTTGTCTAGCCTTACTTCTTGCTCTGAATAATTTTTTTTAGAATATCCTCTAGATAGGAATCTATGCTGCATATCTCTGCGTGTTTCTCATATCTATAACTGGAAGAGCAGTTGCTAGACAAATGCAGGAATCTCTCTCTTTGGGGAGTGATAGCTGTAAGCTAGCAACAAAACTTTTCATTGCCGTTTTTTTACAATTATTTTCTGTCATTAACATGCCCTTTTCCATCCAAAAAGGAAATTTCATTACAGGGACATAAAATATGAACTAACAAAAGTTTCTAAATATATAATGCAGCCAAAGCTTACCTGCAAAACAGTTTCTGTTTTAACCCCCTTTAATTCAGGTATAGTTTTATTTGCAGAAAGCTCCACCCCTGGACATATATATATATATATATATATATATATATATTTATTTATTTAATTCCCAGAAACGCTGTAGATTCTGTTAAAAAAAGGGGAGTGAGAAAATATTCCTGTTATTACTTTGTTTTATGCCCTTCGAAAACTTGGTCTGTGCCTCAAAGACCAATTTGAAGTTTAGTTTTCAAATACTGGTAAAAAAAATCCCATTTAGAAAATATTTGAGTTTTTAGTGAAAACCCATTTTATAATAAAGAACCTAAAATAACGCCATATCAAAGCCTTAACCCTTTGCTCAAATACATCTAAAAATCCCCTTTCAGAACTGCGATTCACACCTGCAATCAGCGGCCTTCTCATTACCAAAACTGCCAGCTCTTGGCATGAAATTTAGCAAAATGGGCCTAGATCAATATATATATATATATATATATATATATATATATATATATATATATATATATATATATATATATATATATATATATATATATATAATATTTGGGCAGTTAATAAAAAATAATAATTAATCCATTAAACTCTTTGCTTAAACATATCTACAAAAACCTTTTTTAAAACTCAGAGCTGCAATTAGAGGCCTTCTCATTACCAAAACCAAATACAAGCCAATAAATGTCTTCTATTTATGAACAAAGGGGAACTCCCCCAGGTGGAGGGAAAAAAATAAAAAAAATAGTGAAGATGGGTGAATTACTATGCAATGTATATGTGTATATATATACAGAATTTATGCTTACCTGATAAATTACTTTCTCCAACAGTGTGTCCGGTCCACGGCGTCATCCATTACTTGTGGGAAATGTTCTCCCCCACAGGGAAAGGCAAGGAGAGCACACAGCAAGAGCTGTCCATATAGCTCCCCCTCTGGCTCTGCCCCCCAGTCATTCGACCGACGGTTAGGAGAAAAAGGAGAAACTATAGGGTGCCGTGGTGACTGTAGTGTATAAAGAAAAAATTTTCAACCTGATTTTAAAAAAAAAAAAAAAAAAAAAAACACCAGGGCGGGTCGTGGACCGGACACACCGTTGGAGAAAGTAATTTATCAGGTAAGCATAAATTCTGTTTTCTCCAACATTGGTGTGTCCGGTCCACGGCGTCATCCATTACTTGTGGGAACCAATACCAAAGCTTTAGGACACGGATGAAGGGAGGGAGCAAATCAGGTTACCTAAACAGAAGGCACCACGGCTTGCAAAACCTTTCTCCCAAAAACAGCCTCCGAAGAAGCAAAAATATCAAATTTGTAGAATTTGGCAAAAGTGTGCAGAGAAGACCAAGTCGCTGCCTTACATATCTGGTCAACAGAAGCATCGTTCTTATAGGCCCATGTGGAAGCCACAGCCCTAGTAGAGTGAGCTGTGATATGGTCAGGAGGCTGCCGTCCGGCAGTCTCATAAGCCAAGCGGATAATGCTTTTCAGCCAGAAAGAGAGAGAGGTAGCAGTAGCTTTTTGACCTCTCCTCTTACCAGAGTAAACGACAAACAAGGATGAGGTTTGTCTAAAATCTTTTGTTGCTTCTAAATAGAACTTTAAAGCACGAACAACATCTAAATTGTGTAATAAACGTTCCTTCTTTGAAACTGGATTCGGACACAAAGAAGGAACAACTATTTCCTGGTTGATGTTCTTGTTGGAAACAACTTTTGGAAGAAAACCAGGCTTAGTAGGCAAAACAACCTTATCTGAATGGAACACCAGATAGGGTGGATCACACTGCAAAGCAGATAATTCAGAAACTCTTCTAGCAGAAGAAATAACAACCAAAAACAGAACTTTCCAAGACAGTAACTTAATATCTATGGAATGTAAAGGTTCAAACGGAACCCCTTGAAGAACTGAAAGAACTAAATTTAGACTCCAAGGAGGAGTCATGGGTCTGTAAACAGGCTTGATTCTAACCAAAGCCTGAACAAAAGCTTGTACATCTGGCAAAGCTGCCAGTCGTTTGTTCAACAAGACAGATAATGCAGAAATCTGTCCTTTTAGAGAACTAGCTGACAATCCTTTATCCAAACCTTCTTGGAGAAAGGAGAGAATCTTTGGAATTTTAATCTTACTCCAGGAGAATCCTTTGGATTCACACCAACAGATATATTTTTTCCATATTTTATAGTAAATCTTTCTAATCACAGGTTTTCTGGCTTGGACCAGAGTATCAATCACAGAATTTGAAAACCCACGCTTGGATGGGGAGGAGAGGAAACGGTGGAAACATATATGCTAGGTTGAACGACCAAGGCGCCGCTAATGCATCCACTAGAGTCGCCTTGGGATCCCTGGATCTGGACCCGTAGCAAGGAATCTTGAAGTTCTGACGGGACGCCATTAGATCCATGTCTGGAATGCCCCATAATTGGGTTAACTGAGCAAAGACCTCCGGATGGAGTTCCCACTCCCCCGGATGGAAAGTCTGACGACTCAAATAGTCCGCCTCCCAGTTGTCTACTCCTGGAATGTGAATAGCAGATAGATGGCAGGAGTGATTCTCTGCCCATTGGATTATCTTGGTTACTTCCTTCATCGCTAGGGAACTCTTTGTTCCCCCCTGATGATTGATGTACGCAACAGTCGTTATGTTGTCCGACTGAAATCTTATGAACCTGGCTTCCGCTAGCTGAGGCCAAGCCAGGAGCGCATTGAATATAGCTCTTAGTTCCAAAATGTTTATCGGGAGAAGCGACTCTTCCCGCGACCATAGGCCCTGAGCTTTCAGAGAGTCCCAGACCGCGCCCCACCCCAAGAGGCTGGCGTCGGTCGTGATGATGACCCACTCCGGTCTGCGGAAACTCATTCCCTGAGACAGGTGATCCTGGGTCAACCACCAGAGAAGTGAGTTCCTGGTTACCTGGTCTACTTGAATTTGGGGAGACAAGTCTGTATAGTCCCCATTCCACTGATTGAGCATGCACAGCTGTAATGGTCTTAGAGGAATTCGAGCAAAAGGAACCACATCCATTGCTGCGACCATTAGTCCTATTACTTCCATGCATTGAGCTATGGAGGGTTGAGGAATAGAGTGAAGAACTCGACAAGCTTTTAGAAGTTTTGTCTTTCTGACGTCTGTGAGAAAGATCTTCATTTCCACAGAATCTATTATTGTTCCCAGAAAAGGAACCCTTGTGGACGGTGACAGTGAACTTTTTTCTATGTTCACTTTCCACCCGTGAGATCTGAGAAAAGCCAACACAATGTCTGTATGAGCCCTCGCTTTGGAAAGAGACGACGCTTGGATTAGGATGTCGTCTAGATAAGGTGCTACAGCAATGCCCCTCGGTCTTAGGACCGCTAGAAGGGACCCTAGCACCTTTGTGAAAATTCTGGGAGCGGTGGCTAAACCGAATGGAAGAGCCACAAACTGGTAATGTTTGTCCAGAAAGGCGAACCTCAGGAACTGATGATGAGATTTGTGGATTGGGATATGCAGATACGCATCCTTTAGATCCACGGTAGTCAAAAATTGACCCTGCTGGATTGTTGGTAAGATTGTCCGAATGGTTTCCATCTTGAAGGATGGAACTCTGAGGAACTTGTTTAATATCTTTAAATCCAGAATTGGCCTGAAAGTTCCCTCTTTTTGGGAACCACAAACAGGTTTGAGTAAAACCCTAGAACTTGTTCCCCGCAAGGGGACTGGGTTTATCACTCCCATCTTTGATAGGTCTCTTACACAATGTAAGAATGCCTGTTTCTTTATCTGGTCTGAAGATAAGCGAGACAGGTGGAACCTTCCCTTTGGAGGAAGTCCCTTGAATTCTAACAGGTATCCCTTGGAAACTATCTCTAGTGCCCAGGGATCCAGAACATCTCTTGCCCAAGCCTGAGCGAAGAGAG